>NW_015666550.1:598442-601856 GCF_001515625.1 Sinocyclocheilus rhinocerous
TATATATATATATATAAAATATTGACAGTGTAAACTAAATGTTGTTTCCATTGCCTTTAGCTTGGAAACCATGCAAGAGGAACTGGACTATGAATTTATCAGTGTTATTTTAGTACTATTGATATGTATTTAATAATATTTTTAATCACCTTTTATTTTTATATTTTCAGTTTAAATTTAAGTTTTAGTAATATTGTTATGCGCATTTAGGATTTTTAGTTTTTTTTTTTTCTAGCTTAAATTTATTTTATTTTAGTTTTAGTAATTTTACCACTTTATTTATTTCAGGTAAAATTTCTAATTTTCATTTTTTACCTTATACCTAAGTTTTTTACCTAATATTTTTATGTTATGTTATTTTATTTTAATGAACAAAACATGTTTTGATAGTTTTAGTTTTTGTTGACAATAACAACAATGTCATTTATTTGAAAAAACAAAGAGAGCGACTTCACCTCCTCGTTTCAGAAGTCCACGCGTGCATTAGTATGCACATGTGTGCGCGGCGAGAAAAGATGCAATTAGCAGATGAGACAACAACAGGCCTCGCCGAAGAGAGCGACTGATATCAAAGATGCTGTAAACAGTAAACACGTATCCCTCGGAGGTGACGGTGAACGATGGCGTGTTGTGCTCTTCGAGGGGCAGCTCCCAAATTAAACGTATGTGTTCTTTTCTGCTTACTTCCAAAGTGTCTACTGGCTCCTACTGTCTATACGTCTGGAAGATGCAAGATGCCCAGCTTTAATACTTATGATGCCATTCAGATAGTGTTCAGGACCGCCTAGCGAGATTGAACAGCATGAGTGGCATCTACACATCCGCACACTCACACACACACACATATCGATAATAAACTAAACAGAGCTGGCAAATGTTCTACGGCCCCCCAAGTGAATCTGTCTCCTCCCAGGCTACATAAGGTGAGCATTTCTCAAATGCAGGTCCTCATTCGCTCAATTTCTCCAGCGCACTGTGGCAGCAGCAATAATCTAGAGATCTATGTTAGAGACAGAAACACACACACACACACACACACACACACACACACACACACGCATGCACATAAACAGAGCACTACGCCACATGGTGTGGGATCCACCTTATGGATATCTATGCTGATTTATTATAAATGTTGGAAACATTTGTTCTGCTTACTTATTTTTGGAACCTGTGATACTTTTTCTGAATTCTTTGATGAATAAAAAGTTAAAAAGAACAGCATTTATTCACATCCTTGCTGAATAAAAGTATTATTTTCTTAAAAAAAATAATAATAATGCATCCTTGCTGAGAAAAAAAAAAAATTTAATTAATTTAAATCTATCTTACTGACCCCAAACTTTTGAACGGTAGTGTATAATACTACAAAAGTTAATAAATTTTAAATGCACTAAATGGCAACTTCATGATTACTAATTTGTAATTGCATTGCAAAAATATTTTAATACATGACATTCAAGTTACATATAAAGATACTTGAGTCCTACTTACTGTAAGTGGGTAAACAAAAGCCCTTTAAAGTTCAGCTAATTGCATTTAATATAAATTTTAACTAAATTAAGTGTAGTGTAATTCTTTTTTTCACATTGGTGTATCTGATTTTACATTCTCATATACAATTTAAAAAACAGACAAGTACGATTCAAGATTCACCTCTGGCAAGCAAAGAACAGCTCATAATCACTTGGGGGGCTGGAATCCTAAAATTGCCTTTTACTGATGATCCTCAATGACCCAAAGATGCTCAGTACATGCGTACACTTCTTAAAATCCTCTTGAAAATCAAAGTTCACATGTCCTGGTCAAAGACAGTCTATTTAAAACCTTCCTCATGTTTAACTCCTAACCTCAAAATCCTCTAAACTAATTCAAGCTCATTAAGTCTCCTTGTAAAAAAAACCACTAATGTCCAAAAGAGCAACATGGGACCGGTGCTTTAGTGGGACCTATAAATAAAACGACTAGATTACTTGCGACACAATCAGAGTCTGAAAACATCCCACCGTACCTCCTGAACAGTCAAAACTCCTTATTTAGGTATAATAAAAAGCACAGTAGACGACATGGCCTAATTTCATCTGATGATATTTTGAAAACATAATAAAACCGCAATTCCTCCTTGACTAGAAGGCCTCAGAGTGTTTCTTCTATCATCAGCGAGGTTATATAAGGGGAGCTTCATTTGAATAATACCCAAAGCTATTGAGCTTAGCGCTGCAATTGTAAAACTAGGATAGTGAAAGTTTCAAATGAAAAAGGCTCTCCAGTAACAATCCTCAACTGTTGCGGGGCAAATCCCACATCAAACCCGTTTTGGCTTCCACAGAGGAGATTGCACTGGTGCCCATGTCAACATAGACGACAGTGCCACATGGAAAGTAATGTGTCCTGGGGAGCCACGTGCCTTAAATGGGCGCACTAACATGCCAGTTAGCCAGAGGCTTACAGAACAAGAGCTTTATCTGCCAAGTGCCCTTATACACATTACATCTTCGTCATTGTGTGTACAGCTCACAGCTTGACTTGATGAATTATACATAATGTTGCACTAAACAAGGTTAATGTAATAAATAAGAGGCATTAATACATGCTATACTGTATAAATACAACTGCCATGCCAGTTATTATCGCTGAAGTGATTTATTAACTCAAGTGTCAGTCGCTTGTTGAGTAATGATTGAACAGACAGCAAAATGGGAACACTTTACAATGAGCTTCTATATGATAACAGTTGATGCAATAAATTAATTAATGCAATGTTTTTTTTTCTTTCTTTCTAATAATGAATGTAAATTAGGATTAATGTACACTACTGTTCAAAAGTTTAGAGACTCACTAAGGCTGCATTTATTTGATCAAAAATACAGTAAAAATGTGAAACATTATTACAATTTAAAATAACTTTTATATTTGAATATATGGTAAAATGTAAGTTATTCCTGTAGTGCAAAGCTGAATTTTCAGCATCATTACTCCAGCCTTCAGTGTCACATGATCCTTCAGAAATCATTCTAATATGCTGAATTGCTGCTCAATAAACATTTCTGATTATTATCAATGTTGAAAGCACTTGTGCTGCTTCATATGTTTAATTATTCTTGAACATAAAGTTAAAAAGAACAGCATTTATTTGAAAGAGAAATATTTTTTTAACATTAAAAATAAATGTATTGTCTAATTTGATCAATTTAATGCACTCTTTATCAATATTATTAATAATTATTAATATTAATAATCACTATTAAGCATTAATTTCTTTTTAAAAAATCATAATAATATTACTGACCCCAAACTTTTGACTGGTAGTGTATACCAATACATTATTAACATTATATATTAATATGTGACCCTGGGTCATAAGGGTCAATTTTTTGAAATTGAGATTTATACATCATATGAAAGCTGAATAAA
>NW_015666550.1:601951-616018 GCF_001515625.1 Sinocyclocheilus rhinocerous
TTTTTTTTTTTTCTAGCTTAAATTTATTTTATTTTAGTTTTAGTAATTTTACCACTTTATTTATTTCAGGTAAAATTTCTAATTTTCATTTTTTACCTTATACCTAAGTTTTTTACCTAATATTTTTATGTTATGTTATTTTATTTTAATGAACAAAACATGTTTTGATAGTTTTAGTTTTTGTTGACAATAACAACAATGTCATTTATTTGAAAAAACAAAGAGAGCGACTTCACCTCCTCGTTTCAGAAGTCCACGCGTGCATTAGTATGCACATGTGTGCGCGGCGAGAAAAGATGCAATTAGCAGATGAGACAACAACAGGCCTCGCCGAAGAGAGCGACTGATATCAAAGATGCTGTAAACAGTAAACACGTATCCCTCGGAGGTGACGGTGAACGATGGCGTGTTGTGCTCTTCGAGGGGCAGCTCCCAAATTAAACGTATGTGTTCTTTTCTGCTTACTTCCAAAGTGTCTACTGGCTCCTACTGTCTATACGTCTGGAAGATGCAAGATGCCCAGCTTTAATACTTATGATGCCATTCAGATAGTGTTCAGGACCGCCTAGCGAGATTGAACAGCATGAGTGGCATCTACACATCCGCACACTCACACACACACACATATCGATAATAAACTAAACAGAGCTGGCAAATGTTCTACGGCCCCCCAAGTGAATCTGTCTCCTCCCAGGCTACATAAGGTGAGCATTTCTCAAATGCAGGTCCTCATTCGCTCAATTTCTCCAGCGCACTGTGGCAGCAGCAATAATCTAGAGATCTATGTTAGAGACAGAAACACACACACACACACACACACACACGCATGCACATAAACAGAGCACTACGCCACATGGTGTGGGATCCACCTTATGGATATCTATGCTGATTTATTATAAATGTTGGAAACATTTGTTCTGCTTAATATTTTTTGGAACCTGTGATACTTTTTCTGAATTCTTTGATGAATAAAAAGTTAAAAAGAACAGCATTTATTCACATCCTTGCTGAATAAAAGTATTATTTTCTTAAAAAAAATAATAATAATGCATCCTTGCTGAGAAAAAAAAAAAATTTAATTAATTTAAATCTATCTTACTGACCCCAAACTTTTGAACGGTAGTGTATAATACTACAAAAGTTAATAAATTTTAAATGCACTAAATGGCAACTTCATGATTACTAATTTGTAATTGCATTGCAAAAATATTTTAATACATGACATTCAAGTTACATATAAAGATACTTGAGTCCTACTTACTGTAAGTGGGTAAACAAAAGCCCTTTAAAGTTCAGCTAATTGCATTTAATATAAATTTTAACTAAATTAAGTGTAGTGTAATTCTTTTTTTCACATTGGTGTATCTGATTTTACATTCTCATATACAATTTAAAAAACAGACAAGTACGATTCAAGATTCACCTCTGGCAAGCAAAGAACAGCTCATAATCACTTGGGGGGCTGGAATCCTAAAATTGCCTTTTACTGATGATCCTCAATGACCCAAAGATGCTCAGTACATGCGTACACTTCTTAAAATCCTCTTGAAAATCAAAGTTCACATGTCCTGGTCAAAGACAGTCTATTTAAAACCTTCCTCATGTTTAACTCCTAACCTCAAAATCCTCTAAACTAATTCAAGCTCATTAAGTCTCCTTGTAAAAAAAACCACTAATGTCCAAAAGAGCAACATGGGACCGGTGCTTTAGTGGGACCTATAAATAAAACGACTAGATTACTTGCGACACAATCAGAGTCTGAAAACATCCCACCGTACCTCCTGAACAGTCAAAACTCCTTATTTAGGTATAATAAAAAGCACAGTAGACGACATGGCCTAATTTCATCTGATGATATTTTGAAAACATAATAAAACCGCAATTCCTCCTTGACTAGAAGGCCTCAGAGTGTTTCTTCTATCATCAGCGAGGTTATATAAGGGGAGCTTCATTTGAATAATACCCAAAGCTATTGAGCTTAGCGCTGCAATTGTAAAACTAGGATAGTGAAAGTTTCAAATGAAAAAGGCTCTCCAGTAACAATCCTCAACTGTTGCGGGGCAAATCCCACATCAAACCCGTTTTGGCTTCCACAGAGGAGATTGCACTGGTGCCCATGTCAACATAGACGACAGTGCCACATGGAAAGTAATGTGTCCTGGGGAGCCACGTGCCTTAAATGGGCGCACTAACATGCCAGTTAGCCAGAGGCTTACAGAACAAGAGCTTTATCTGCCAAGTGCCCTTATACACATTACATCTTCGTCATTGTGTGTACAGCTCACAGCTTGACTTGATGAATTATACATAATGTTGCACTAAACAGGGTTAATGTAATAAATAAATAAGAGGCATTAATACATGCTATACTGTATAAATACAACTGCCATGCCAGTTATTATCGCTGAAGTGATTTATTAACTCAAGTGTCAGTCGCTTGTTGAGTAATGATTGAACAGACAGCAAAATGGGAACACTTTACAATGAGCTTCTATATGATAACAGTTGATGCAATAAATTAATTAATGCAATGTTTTTTTTTCTTTCTTTCTAATAATGAATGTAAATTAGGATTAATGTACACTACTGTTCAAAAGTTTAGAGACTCACTAAGGCTGCATTTATTTGATCAAAAATACAGTAAAAATGTGAAACATTATTACAATTTAAAATAACTTTTATATTTGAATATATGGTAAAATGTAAGTTATTCCTGTAGTGCAAAGCTGAATTTTCAGCATCATTACTCCAGCCTTCAGTGTCACATGATCCTTCAGAAATCATTCTAATATGCTGAATTGCTGCTCAATAAACATTTCTGATTATTATCAATGTTGAAAGCACTTGTGCTGCTTCATATGTTTAATTATTCTTGAACATAAAGTTAAAAAGAACAGCATTTATTTGAAAGAGAAATATTTTTTTAAATTATAAATGTCTTTAGCTGTCACTTTTGATCAAAATAACGCATGCTTGGTGAAATAAAAGTATATAAAAAAACCTTAACTGACCCCAAACTTTTGATAGTATATTATTACTATAACTGTCAATGTATATCAATTTATTGGCCAGTGCTGACATAGCAACACTGGTTCAACCAATGGTGAGATTTTGGAGGCGGGACTTCTCAGAACAATGACAGACAGGATGTTGGGAAACCAACATGATTAAACAAAACCACTATATATATATATCAAATTTATCTTAATTAAATTAATTATAATTATGAGTACTTTTTAAAAACTATTTACAAATGAATAATTAAAGAAAATAATAGTATGTTAAGAATTTCGCTTCAAAACATACAGTGCAAGCAAACACATTACAAGCGATAAACAAAAAATGCTTTCAGTATCTGAATGTTTCCAGACATGCGCAGTTATGGATTTTTCTGTTTCTGTTTATCACTGTTTGATTATTACTGATGACATCATCTATAATAGGCTGCATTCACACTAATGCACGCATCTATTTCGACATATCAGATGTTTTTTTCCTCTCCTTAAGACATGACTTTTTTATGTTATGTTAACATCTTGTTTGATGGTTTTCTGTGTGAGTTTGTGCATAATTGGTAGCAAGCAGAAAGTGGCTGTCTTTAGCGCACTCCGAGCAGTCGCATGTAAGCAGAACAATAACTAAGCTCAGAATCGCTGAAAAGATAATTGTGATGCATCAGAGAATGGATTTCCCCCCGACCCCTATTGTTTTTACAGGAACATTTGATGCCGTCATTCGCACAGAAATGACACACTGCAGCTTTAAAGTAATAAACAGTCTCAAATTTATTGTAGCAACTCTTTACACCCCCAAGAGGAATAAAAACACTCAAAAGTGGAGGAAATTCACTCTAACCCCTTTGCTCAAAAAATCATATACTGCTAACTCCCAAAATGACTGCAATAAGACTCAGAGGACGTGGCAAATGGCCGTCTTTGCTGCTATCAGATTGGCCTTGCCGCTCTGAGCTTCGCCTCTGGGTTGTATTACTGCTGTGGCAGAGCTTTGAAATCAACTGAAGTCCACTTTGGCCAGAGAGAGAGAGCAGATAGGATCAGACCGGGCAGAGCTGGAGGAGGTCATGGTTGTATTAACCTGGAAAGGAATTAGCCAAGAACCACAGGGGGGATTCGCTGCTCGGAGGCCCCTCGAGGCAGGGCCCTCACAAGGTGGCCCGCACACGTCTCTCTATGTGTGTGTGTGATACTAAGAGGATCTGGCCGAATAAAAGAAAGTTGTGCATTCGTGAGTGTGTGTTCCTGATAAGCAAATGCATACTCTATATACCCGTATTTGTGGCCCTTGTCAGTTATGGCGGCCCTTCTGAAAAGCAAACACCTGAGTTGTAGCCAACCTGTCTAGCGCTCTTATCAGAGATCAGTCTGTAGGATGTCAGCAAGTTTCTTACACACACACACACACACACACACAGGGAGAGAGCTGATGGAGAGGACCTGCTGCTCAGCAAGGGGCCAGTAAAGCTTTCTGTCTCTGATCTCTCCACAGGGCCGTGGCAACAGGTCAGCACATCATACAAACTCACATCAGCTCTTTGCAGCACAGATCAACTAACTTCATGCTACCAGCACAGGGCAGTTTGTAAAGATGTTGACAGTAAATGCCAAAACCTCTGTCTATAGGACATGTTGTAAAAAGAAATGAGAACTTACATCTGAATAAAATAAAATAAAATATACAAGTATTTATTATAACTTATTTATAACTTATTAACCATTATTATCTGATTAATGTCTGGTTGTTATTATTAACTATAACTAACTAAATAAATACAATTACTAAATAAATAAACAACAACAAACAAATAAATAAATATAAAAAGCAAACAAATAAATAAATATTGTTTAATACTTGAAATAAAATAAAATGTAAAAAAACCAATAATGAAATATAACAACTTTTTTATTAATTAAAAAAAAAAAGTTTCGGCTAGTTTCAAAGGCAACACTTCTCATTTTTGTTGAAGTACTAAAACAACAAAAACTAAAACTATAAAAATTAAAAAATGAACTTAATAAACACTATATAGACACAAAAAAATGACAAAAGAAAAAAAAACATGGCAAAAACACACAACAAAATTACTAAAATAAAAAAAAAATATTAACAACAAAACAGAATATTGAAAAATATAAATATATTTAATAACAAACTATAATATAATTTTAATTATGCTAAAATAACTGCTATAAAATGAATAACAATGGGCAAACAATACATTGAGGTTTGATTATTTTTATATAAAAAATACATCTTTACTTTATTTTATAATCTACAAATTAAATTATTAGTGAATAAAAACTGTACAAATATAAGTTTAATATATAATTTGAGCACATAACATTGTTTTATTCATTCATTTATTCAGTTATTACTTGTCAACTAAAGCATAAACAAAAACAATGTTAAATGTGAACTAGTGAACCAGAGTAATTACTAGTAAGTTCTAGTACTAGTAATTACTTGTCACTGCTTCTACTTGCTGGATGCAATGCTGTTTTCTCCACACCGCCACCCGTTGTTTTGGAGAATAGCGCAACCGAGAGAAGCTCGCATAAAAGTATAAACAAAGCTTGAAGCCCTGCAGAGCACATGCTGTACCTTTTTATTAACTTTTCAACTAACTGACAGGTTCAGAAATTCAAAGCAGATGTAACAATGGCTTGAAGAAATGGTCTAAATGTGTAAATGTGTTGAGGAATCACTGTAGAAGAGGAACATTTTAGCTGTAAACAGTCTGGCTGATTAGATTTGTAATTGCACTATGAGATTCAGGGCATCCTTTAGGGCTTAACAGTAAATAGAAGTTAAAACGACTGGCATTCGTTAATCCTTTAAAATGTCTGAACATATTCGGGATATTCAGTTATCTGCCGGGACAGTATGTACAGTATGTTCTCCGACATCGAGAATGATCCACCATATGTTACATACAATATGCAGTTCTCTGGCTCTACTAGCTGCCCCTGAAAACGATCTAATTTTTTGGAAAAATACAAAACATCTCTGGTTATAGAGAAGAAAATACTCAGCAATTTGCATTTGACCTAGTTTGACTGTTTGGTTGAGTATATAAATTCACACTCTGTTGTGGTCTTTAATATCACATCTTAAGTGCAACACACTTGGCAGCAAACTTAGAAAGGAAACAGAGTCATTCGGGGTTACAGTAAAACACACATGCATGGTGGCAAACCAAAAAATATATGCTTTGTCATAATGAATATTTCATAAACAATCTTATAAGGTTTCTCTGCCACCGAAAAACGAGAAGGATCATTTGTTTGCACTTTAGAGATCCTTATGTACAGACTGCATTGCTATTCACGGTGATCAAAAATTACAGTGAGGCTCCATTGACATTCTCTCAGTTCTGCAGGCATAATTGAGAATATTGCAGTACATAAAGCATGTTCTATTTAAGATTATCCACGGCTGACCTTATGAATATCATTTATCATGTATATTTTGGGAGCCCAGAGCACATTTTAAAAGTGTAGTGTGTCGTTCCAGCACATTTAGAGAAGGTAACTGTCTGAATAAAAAAAACAGAGTCATTTTTATTCTGCAGAGTTTGCACAGTTTGCAAAGTTTGGTAGTCATATGAAACCAAATAAGACATTAGCAATTAGCGTTGTTCAGTAAGGTCGCTACAACTAGCAAAGCTATGTAGCTATATTTAGCTCCATTTCTCAGTAGTGAACTGGTCGAATTGCTATTTTTAAAGGGGTCATATGATGTTGCTAAAAAGAACATTATTTTGTGTATTTGGTGTAATGAAATGTGTTTATACAGTTTAAGGTTCAAAAAACACATTATTTAAAAGAGACGTTTTAGGTGGGCGTGGACGAGTCTTAACTTTATCTAAGAATATCTCTTTGGGTTTGCGACTTTAGTCTTTGCAACTTTAGGGATCTTATCTATTCACGAACAGCTTGTAACACTCCAAAGAGAAAGGAAAACTTGAAATCGCATCATATGACCCCTTTAAAATCGTGTGGATTTTCAGGAGCAAAAACTTATTTACTGATTATTTGCAAACAGTACAATCAATTGGAACTAATTTATGCATCTAATTGTTTGCCAGCAATGAAAAAAGTATTCGTTAATTATACAGAACAACTTTATATTTTGGCATTTACACATCAATACTTATTACTATTTTGTTGAATTTTGATATCGGAAACCACTGCCTTCCAAATAACTTTTGTGAAAAATAAGTTAAATACTTAAAAAAAAATACTTGTTGTCTCCACTGGTCTTGTCATATTTTTATTTTTTTTCTAGTTCTTTTAGATACTCAATGATTTGTATGCTTCCTCCCACACACTTACATACAATGACATGCACACACACACACATGCTCACAATCACAAGAATACATATACAGGAGTTATCAGAATGATCTTGAAATGTTAGCTATCTGGATATATGTTTGTTTGTCCAATTGATTCTGTATTTGGCACTTGTAAATATTGTCACATTCCTTACTTGCATAATAAAAAATAAAAAAACTTTAAAAAAAAAGACTTATTACAGAAAGAATACACTTAAGTGTGAACTGAATGTAATGTTTTCAGACAATTAAATGCATGATATTAATAATTAAATGAAAATGTATTACAGTTTACATTTATATTAAATGAAATTAGTTGAATTTAAGAGTGTTTTTGAATAACATAGGACATACTGTAAGTACATTTTATATGTAATTTCATAATTACTTCTGTTGTTTTTAAATATGTGTGTTTCTGAATTTATGGTAAGAATTTGTGGTACATGATAGTATCTAAAAAAGTATTTGTATTAACCAAAAAATACAAGAATTTAAGGTAACTAAAATATACTTTCATGAAATGTCTAGGAATGGACATTTTATGTCATGTATTTGAATGTTTATAATTATACATTTGTATGCATTTGTAATGATTAAGCTACAATTTAGTAAATTTAAAATGTATTAACTTTAAATGTAATATTGAATAAAAAAAAGTTCAAAATATTATTTATGGTAATCACACTACAGTATAAATTATTAAATTAATTTACATGTGATTTAGTGTTGTCAGCAAATAAATAAATAAATAAATAAATAAATAAACTGTACTCCTTAAAATCATGACAAAATATTACTTTTTTATTACTTAAAATGTACTTTAATTTGACATTATTACAAATTTTAAGTGTGTTACAAAATGTACTCATGAAAGTGTCTCTCTAATTGCCTTTTTATTTCAGTAATATTGTATTATCTGCAAAACAATTATGCATACTTGTTTTGTTTTTTGTTTTTTTTCACATGGGAATGCCAAGACTGCCTCAGTTAAAAGACAGTGAGATGTAATACAAAAATAACATGTTACTTCCCATAAAAAAAAAAGTAACGAAGGTACTTTTGGCAGGTAGTAATAATGCAATGTGTAACATCCCCCAACACTCCAAGTAATGTAATCCAATATATAGCAATATTGCTTTCAAAGCAATACTACTTAAAATGTACTTTAATTTGACATTATTACAAATTTTAAGTGTGTTACAAAATGTACTCATGAAAGTGTCTCTCTAATTGCCTTTTTATTTCAGTAATATTGTATTATCTGCAAAACAATTATGCATACTTGTTTTGTTTTTTGTTTTTTTTCACATGGGAATGCCAAGACTGCCTCAGTTAAAAGACAGTGAGATGTAATACAAAAATAACATGTTACTTCCCATAAAAAAAAAAGTAACGAAGGTACTTTTGGCAGGTAGTAATAATGCAATGTGTAACATCCCCCAACACTCCAAGTAATGTAATCCAATATATAGCAATATTGCTTTCAAAGCAATACTTGTAATTAGATCATCACACAAGATTAGCTCACTTCCAGCATAAAAGATAACCTTGCATTTGAAACTTAACCCCCAATCTCAATATTTCTCTTTGACGTAAATGCATGTGATAGTGATTCATTCATGTTATCTACACAGCAGCAAGAGCTTAAATATTTCATTGGATTTCAAGGGTTTGACTTGTATTATTTATGGAGACGTGGGTTGTGCATACTCTTGTGTAAAAAAGTATCGTAAAATAAATATTGCCCCACTGCTATAATGAACATTAAGTTAATTAATGGCACCTAACCATAGTAGAAAACATGTTATAGATACAACTGCCCTCGAACTTTCCTCTGAGAACTGCGAGTCGTGATTTCCGTGAAAGACAACACTGTACATTAACTCAGAGAAGAGTGTATATATGATATTTATTACAGAGTAAATCAGAATATGGTTGTGCTACACTACAACAAACACAGATTAAATATGTATGTAGCAGCTGAAGTTCCCAAGCAAGGCCATTTAATGAATCTAAATAAATGATAAATCCAGCAGTTAGTCATTAATCTCTTCATTTGATTGGGAATATTGAGTGGACTCTTCAAAGTGCATTTCTGCTCTACACACACAGAAAACTTGATGTGATGGTCAGAGTAAACAGTAAACTACTCTTTATGCTCTCTTTTTTATGATTTAATTAAGATTCAGTGTTGTTTAGAAGGCCTGGTCAGTCGAGGTTGAAGGAAAGCCCTTTCACAGCCGCTCACAACTTGTTTTTTTCAGCATCAATGTCCCTGGACAACACCAGCATTGTTGATATTTAGTGAAAGTTGTTCACATGGCCAGGAGGGACAAAGCACCTACAGAGGCCGGCTTGGTAAAAGCATTGTGACAGGTCTTGAAATTCAAGTGAAAATGGTTTCTTGTAATGAACTCTCCTACAGCAGAGAAAATTATAAATTGAGACGTCAAGCTTGAGTAAAGCCAGGGTTTTGACATTTGTATGATTTTATGTAAGCATAACTTACATGCATGTTAAACAGGTGATTTGTTAAAGGAATAGTTCACTCAAAAATGAAAGTACACTCTAAAAAATGCTGGGTTAAATACAACCCAGTGCTGGGTAAATATAGGACAAACCCAGCAATTGGGTTGTTTTGACCCAGCGGTTGGATTAAATGTTTAACCCAACCTTCTGGGTAGTAACCCAACCGCTGGGTCAAAACAACCCAATTGCTGGGTTTGTCCCTATTTTACCCAGCACTGGGTTGTATTTAACCCAGCATTTTTTAGAGTGTATACTCATCCTCAGCTCATCCAAGATGTAGATTAATTTGTTTCTTTATCAGATTTGAAGAAATGTTGCATTGCATCAGTTGCTCAGCAATGGATGCTCTGCAGTGAATGGGTGCCGTCAGAATGAGAGTCCACACAGCTGATAAAAACATCACAATAATCCACAAGTAATCCACACCACTCCAGTCCATCAATTAATGTCTTGGGAAGCCAAAAGCTGAAGTGAAAAGCTGCATGTTTGTAAGAAGCAAATCATTGTTAAGACAATTTTAACTTTAAACAGTTTCTTCTGGCTAAAATATGAGTCCATAATCCACAATAACCTCGAGTGAAAAAGTCCATCTCCTGTTGTCTCTAACATCAAAATTCACTCACGTGTTTGTTTAGAGCTGTTTTGGACTGTTTTCACTTGCAAACAGTGCTTGATCTGTGCATATTTCTCTCCTGATTCGGATGAGTCAACATTTGAAGAAAGCAATATTATGGATAGAGGACTTTGTTTCTTACAAACACACAGCTTTTTGCTTCACAATATGTTAATTGATGGACTGGAGTGGTGTGGATTACTTGAGGAACATTGTGATGTTTTTATCAGCTGTTTGGACTCTCATTCTGACGGCACCCATACATTTTCAGCAAATTTTATTTTTTTGTCATATATTCCTTTAAAATTAGTTAATGCTTTATGCACCATTGCATAATGAACAGTAGCGCTTTACTATGAGGTTCTATTTGTTAACATTTTTTTTCATAGTTAATATGAAGTAACAATGAAAAATACTTCTAAAGCTTGTATTAATCTTAGTGTTAATTTCAAAATTTACTAACACATTATTAAAAACAAAAAGTCTAAAAATATTATTTAATGAACCTGAGACAACATTAACTAACAACGAACAGTTCTCTTTTTATTAGGTAACTATAACGAAGATGAATAAATACGTAAAAAATGCATTGCTTGTTGTTTGTTAACGTTAACTATTGGACCTTATTTTAAAATGTTACCGAATTTGGTAATCAAATGTTATTTTTTTTAAATAATACTGATAACACAGGTGCTGAATGAAATTCAATACATGTTTCTTACTAATTTTGGGGTGCTGATTCCACACTTTTCACACTTCCTCTCAAAATATGATGTGCATTTCATAGCATTTTTGCTTTTTGACAACCATGTG
The DNA here is from genome assembly GCF_001515625.1 of Sinocyclocheilus rhinocerous. Lineage (NCBI taxonomy): Eukaryota > Metazoa > Chordata > Actinopteri > Cypriniformes > Cyprinidae > Sinocyclocheilus > Sinocyclocheilus rhinocerous. The sequence continues at coordinate 613,261 of NW_015666550.1, forward strand.
TAAGGTGAAGAAGTCTCGCATTATCCCATAATCATCAGAAAAACTGGCACAAAGACATGATTCCTGTCTTCCCCTGAGGTAGGTTACAACTATTTGTACAATTATCAGCAGATTTTCACATGTATAACATTATTTTATTGTTAGAATTATGGCCAGTAACGACAAAAAAAAAAAAAAAATGCAAACATGACCCAGATGTTTTCTGCTACATCTCTGGGTATTTTAATACATAGAAAAAAACATATTTATTTAAAAACAAAGAATAAAGGAAGTATTTAAAAATAGTTTCCACTCCTTTGTATGTTTGTAAGTTAACTGATATATTTTGAATATATATATATTTTTTTTTCCATTAAAACCGAAATGTTTGACATTTGACTGATTTTGTTATTTTGATAGTTGCATTAAAACTTATACATACAGAATTAGAAAAATCTTCATTCTTATTTTGTGAAAAAACTTTACACTATTGAATGTTTTATTGATATTTTGAACACAGCATCACTGAAATAAGTAATATTAGGTCGTATTTGCAAATCAGCCTTTTTTGTTCAAGATGCAGGGCTGTGTAATATCCATTTATAATGTTATCTTAATGTAAAATATGTTAGTATATGCAGAAAAAGCATTAACCTATATTAATAAATGATGTAAAAATAGAATCCATTCATGGGCGACATTTGACTCTTATATATTTCATATATATATATATATGAAATATATAAGAGTCAAATGTCGCCCATGAATGGATTCTATTTTTACATCATTTATTAATATAGGTTAATGCTTTTTCTGCATATACTAACATATTTTACATTAAGATAACATTATAAATGGATATTACACAGCCCTGCATCTTGAACAAAAAAGGCTGATTTGCAAATACGACCTAATATTACTTATTTCAGTGATGCTGTGTTCAAAATATCAATAAAACATTCAATAGTGTAAAGTTTTTTCACAAAATAAGAATGAAAATTTTTCTAATTCTGTATGTATAAGTTTTAATGCAACTATCAAAATAACAAAATCAGTCAAATGTCAAACATTTCGGTTTTAATGGAAAAAAAAATATATATATATTCAAAATATATCAGTTAACTTACAAACATACAAAGGAGTGGAAACTATTTTTAAATACTTCCTTTATTCTTTGTTTTTAAATAAATATGTTTTTTTCTATGTATTAAAATACCCAGAGATGTAGCAGAAAACATCTGGGTCATGTTTGCATTTTTTTTTTTTTTTTGTCGTTACTGGCCATAATTCTAACAATAAAATAATGTTATACATGTGAAAATCTGCTGATAATTGTACAAATAGTTGTAACCTACCTCAGGGGAAGACAGGAATCATGTCTTTGTGCCAGTTTTTCTGATGATTATGGGATAATGCGAGACTTCTTCACCTTACACATGGTTGTCAAAAAGCAAAAATGCTATGAAATGCACATCATATTTTGAGAGGAAGTGTGAAAAGTGTGGAATCAGCACCCCAAAATTAGTAAGAAACATGTATTGAATTTCATTCAGCACCTGTGTTATCAGTATTATTTAAAAAAAATAACATTTGATTACCAAATTCGGTAACATTTTAAAATAAGGTCCAATAGTTAACGTTAACAAACAACAAGCAATGCATTTTTTACGTATTTATTCATCTTCGTTATAGTTACCTAATAAAAAGAGAACTGTTCGTTGTTAGTTAATGTTGTCTCAGGTTCATTAAATAATATTTTTAGACTTTTTGTTTTTAATAATGTGTTAGTAAATTTTGAAATTAACACTAAGATTAATACAAGCTTTAGAAGTATTTTTCATTGTTACTTCATATTAACTATGAAAAAAAATGTTAACAAATAGAACCTCATAGTAAAGCGCTACTGTTCATTATGCAATGGTGCATAAAGCATTAACTAATTTTAAAGGAATATATGACAAAAAAATAAAATTTGCTGAAAATGTATGGGTGCCGTCAGAATGAGAGTCCAAACAGCTGATAAAAACATCACAATGTTCCTCAAGTAATCCACACCACTCCAGTCCATCAATTAACATATTGTGAAGCAAAAAGCTGTGTGTTTGTAAGAAACAAATAATATGCACACATAAACATGCTATTCTTTCGCAGATTGTCCCTCTTCCTCCCCCATCAAGTGTCTTCCAGAAAGACGGACACGGGAGGAGGAGAGATGGCTTCATGTCTACTGGTGTGGATAATTGAATGTTGGAGCGTTCTTTCTGTCCTGTCTTTGTTGTTCAATCAATATCCAGCTCCCACAGGAGCTAATCTGTATTAGCGGAATTAGCTGCTCACAAACCCAAGATGCCTAAACCCCTTTGGACGGCGTGTGCAGCAGACGTTCATGTCAGCGGTCTCCTCACAAAGTGTATAAAGGCTGAGAGCGAGGGTAATGATTAGCGTGCCGATCGACAGAGCGAATGAAATGATGGCCCTTGAATGCACAATGGGACGGTAAGTTGAGAACTCACTGGGCTGGAGTAGTTGGCACTTTTGTTCTTTGTACTTTTATACTTTCACGACACTTCCAGGCCCCGGCTTGCTAAAATGACCAGCATAGCTGTTTTTAAGTAAATGAAGTATTTAAATTTAAGTTTAAATTTAAATCAATTTAAAATGAATCAAAAAACCTGGTGTCACCTGACAGGATGCAGAATTGGTTATAGACAGGAATGCACCATATAAATAGCATCATTTATCAGCCAATATAAGATTTTTTTTTTTTTTTTTTTTTTTT
>NW_015666550.1:616488-621762 GCF_001515625.1 Sinocyclocheilus rhinocerous
TTTTTTTTTTTTTTTATGTGTTGGTCGATATTGGATATTAATGTATGCCTGCTCATTTCCAATGAATTTAGATTTACCTATTTAAAGGGGATTTAAAGTTAATCTTAAAAACACTAATAATTTAATGACACTGTTAAATATAATCCATTTACATATACATATAAATAATATATAAACCACAACTAAAAACAAAATGCTACAAATAAAAACAAACCTGCTGAGTTTTTCTTAAAATATAATCTCAATAAATTAGCATTAAATATTGATATTAATACATTTCAATGATTTATTAATACAAGTAAATATACACATAACATTAAAACTGTTATCAGATTATAAGTATCGGTCAGAATTTAAATACCAATGCGTCCCTAGATATAGACTTTTGTTTGTTTGTTTTGCATGGCTACATTATTTACGTTTCTGATTATCCATAAAGGCATCATTCTTAAAATCAAACAATCCCTGCTTTAGATGTTCTTCCTGTGGCAACTGAGTTAATTGAACCTTTTCCACCAATACTGATCCAATTTCACAGTGGCATCACTGAATCCATTCGCAGCTCATCAGTTACAGACCGGCTTCATCTGCCTACTGCACAAACACAGACACAACATCTGCTACCTCCAGCCCTCTGCTGATGACCCGCTCCACTCCAGGGCCATCAAATGCCCAGCTCAATCATAACCCACCAAACCTCTCACCCTGGCCACAGCCCTTTCCATGTACATCAACCTCGCAAAATGTTCAGGTCAATCAAAACCAGCACCACTTGCCGCCTTAGTCGCCCTGCACTGTGGCCCACTAAAACTCAGCAAATAAGGGCGTGTGTTACACACTCTGAGAAAAAAAGGTTCAAAAGCTGTCACCTCTAAAGGGTGCATGTTAGTACCTAAATGGTTCATACTGTATCAGTACCTAATGTGTACACAATAGTACCTGAATTATACGAAATTGTAACTTTTGAAAGGGTGCCATCCCAGTGAAAGCTTTTTGAGTTTTTTTTTTTGTGTACATTTCAGATTAGAATATCCTACTTTTGGCATGAACAAACAGGTAAAATGCGACTATTATTACTCATAAAAACAAATCCAAACCCATCCATACCATTCTCAAAATTTAAATACACATTTAACACACTTAACAATAACAATAGTTTAAATATTACTGTCAGTGTTTTTTTTTTTTTGTATCATTATAGTTTTTATTCAAATAAGATTTTGTTTTTTTATTTATTTTCTGTTTTCATTTTAATTTTAGTTAAAGTTTTAATAATCGTTATGCTTTTTTGTCATTTTTATTATTATTTAAAAAAACAAACATATATACAGTTTTTTTTATTTATTTTAGTTTAAGGTTTAGACATTTTAGTACTAAACGAAAATAAATGTTGCCCAACTAGCCAAAATAAAATTAATACAGCTTTTGTATTTTTTTTTTTTTAAGTATTTTTTTAATTATTATTTTTAGTTTTAGTTTTAAGGGGTGTTTGCACGAACACGGTTTTAAACTAAAAACAGAAAGAAAGAAAAAAAATATGCATTTTGTCCGTTCATTTACATGACAACAGTGTTATGGAGACCTAAAAACATAAACGGGTTTCAAAGTGCCATTTTCGTCTCCATGTAAACTATAAAAACATGAATTTGTGGAAACGGTGACATCATGCGCATGTGTATTCGTGTTCAGTCTATATAGGAATGCATATGTGCACAGTTTTTAGTCATTTCCGCAGATGCATAGGAACGAGGATTGTTTTGACAACATTGTTGCCTGTGCATGAAACTTTTCAAAAATGCTAATGAAAACATTTTCAGTTTTAGTACAATCATTGTTGTGTAAACGTACCATTAGTTAACAACAATAATCCTGATTACTAATCTTGGTAAACTTTTGCAATGTTAAGCAGATCATTTCAAATAATTCTTACGTCAGAGGTCTGGAACAGCCTTGTATGTGTAAAATCAGGCAAGGAATACTGCTGTGTTTACTTATAAAAGTCAACAGAGTACCGGGATGAATTAACATTAGGGACAAGAGGCCTAACCCCACTAATTAGAGGTGAAAGGGAGACTGTAATTAAATTTCAAAGGATGGAAGTCAAAAAATCACACAGTCTGAGTGTGTTTTCTCACTGACTTGCTCTCCTGTGAACTAGAAACAAATGCTAAAACACATCCACTCTTTTTCACATATGCATTACAAACACAGTCAGCAATAGCAGTAATATTAAAAATAAAGTTATAAAACATGGTCAAACTAGTGCTATCAATCTTTTTTTTTTTTGTTTTTTTTTTTAATAAATAAAAACATTTTTTAACATATATTATATTTTAAAAAGTACAAATTATATAAAAAACTAAATTTTGAGATATAAACTTGCAATTATGGGGAAGAAAGTCAGAATTAAAAAGATAAAATAGTAAAACAGACATAAAAAGTCATCTTTTTCTTTCTTTGGGCAGCAGCCGTCTATTTAAAGGAACACTCCACTATTTTAGAAAATAGGCTCATTTTCCAACTCCCCTAAAGTTAAACCGTTTTCGAATCCATTCAGCTGATCTCCGGGTCTGGCGGTAGCACTTTTAGCTGTAGCTTAGCATAGATCATTGAATCTGATTAGACCGTTAGCATCTCGCTCAAAAATGACCAAAGAGTTTCTATATTTTTCCTATTTAAAACTTGACTCTTCTGTAGTTACATCGTGTACTAAGACCGACGGAAAATTAAAAGTTGCGATTTTCTAGGCCGATATGGCTAGGAACTATACTCTCATTCCGACGTAATAATCAAGGAACTTTGCTGCTGTACTATGGGTGCAGCAGGCGCAATGATATTATGATATTGCTTTAATTTAAAATATATTATCTGAAAACATCTTTAAACTATTTTTCTTAGGTATATTCTTGTTTAAGGATGTTTAGATTGACATTGTAATGAGAAATGAACGTTCAGAAACAAACTAAGTAACACAATCCCAGTGTTTCTAGTCCCTAGTTAGGATAGATACCATATTGATTTAGGTGGATGAAAACGAGGCTTTTTAAGGACAGACTTGCATTCTTTACAATGGCACACACTGCGTAAAGGTCCGAGATCACACAAGATTTTCACCAGCTGAACAATGTGCATGTTGTTCATCAGAAGTACAATCCATTGAACATACTGTACTTCTCAAAAATTAAACATGGCTCTAACCTATAGGTGCTATAACTAAAAACAGAACGCAATGATCTGCAGGGGTATGTGGCCATGACATAAGAACACAATGTTTATCAATGCAGTCAGGAGGTCAATCCAACAGTGACACTTGGAAAGGCCGGCATGCTGGCATTTGAGTTTTAGTTATTACGACACCCAGCCAGATCCTAGGCTGCAATGTCCATCGGAAGATCAAGAGCGCACATGCACCAGAACTACAGAAGGCTCTTATAAATAACACAGGGATGACACTCAAGGGTTGAGTTTGACGGTATGTCCAGGGTCGCACGGTCACGTCCCAAACAGTCTCTCAAGGGAAGGCCCTGCACGGTGAAGAGGGAAGGAGGGCTGAGAATGGAGGGGTTGGCCAGCGCCTGGCAGCCATCGCAACAGCTGCGGTCACCGCTTGCATTCCGCCTGGGCCAACGTGAGTAAATAACCACATGCCCCAACTAATTTTGGGGGCAGCGATGAGGACAGGACAAAGGAGAATATAGTTCTAACTAGTTAGGGAACTGTGACAATGGACATTCAAGGGCTGGACGTACATGCTTGAGCATTCCATCCAGAACACAAGAGCCAAAAATACAGAGTAGAGGGTAGATTTACATATGGTGGAAGAACAATAGGAACCTTAGACTCGAAAAACACAAACCAATCCAAAAAGGTCTGTCCTGCAAATTAACAGGGTAGATGATTGCATTTTGTCGGCCCAGCGGGTGTCTTTGACCAACAGACCTTTGACCTTTGGATATTTCAGTATCACGTTGGACATCTACTGATCTCTGGGCAATTCTCGGAATGCTTTGAAGGAAAGATAGAGTGATGACGGGTCAGGACTACGACTAGAACCATTCCAGAACCGGTTCCAATTTTTTAATACCAAAACGAATTGGTGTTTTAGGTAATGGTCCTAACACATGCATTTTTTTTCACCAAAATTCTACACTACTTATTCAGTTTTATATATGTACATGGAATGATCAAGTGTGTATGCCCATATTGTCACGGTTATGTTCGGTTTTGGTTTAGTTCTAATGTTCCTTGTTAATTTCCCGTCTTCCTTAGGCTTAGCCCTCACATACATGGGTATTTCCTCCTTTGTTTAAAAAAAAAAATCTTGTCCACATGAAAATGCAACAACAGGCTATGAAGCGATGCCAAGAGCATGCCAAACCAACAGGTGGCGATATAACCCTAACCGTAAAGCCATGTTGGCCAATCTTTTCTTTCTTTTTTAATATCTGATCTGGATTTGCATTATTTTTATGTACATAAAAATATGTATAAAAATAATATATCAGTTTCTCATATAAAAAGTAAATACTGCAGTAGTATTATACTGTAATTATTTTTTAGTTCAGATATATTTACATTTTTCCAAATATGTATTCCTTACAAGTATTAAAAGAACTGTTAATTCAACTAATGAGGGACCAATTCTTGATGAATGATATCCCTAAAGAGGACATCGAATTTTCTAATTTATTCACATCTTTGAGATACTCCTGTGACCTATGGGACAAGATGTCTACTTGAATCATATTCCTGATTCTGTAGGAGCTAAAATCCCAAATGAGGGATTTTTTAATATCAGAATTAGTTTTCCTAGATAACATTGGGAGAATACATGGATACCTTTGCTTAAGCTTCTGCTTCTCAGATGTCCTAGTATTTCCTCTACAATAGAAAAGATTTGCAAATATATCCGCCATTCTCATGTCAGAGAACTATCATCAAATACTTCCAAGATCAAATTATCTGAGCTATGTTGTCTACATTCATTTATTAGCTCTCACTCTATTACATCTTGTCCACATGAAAATGCAACAACAGGCTATGAAGCGATGCCAAGAGCATGCCAAACCAACAGGTGGCGATATAACCCTAACCGTAAAGCCATGTTGGCCAATCAGAAGCCTGAAAAAAAGGTTATTAACGGTTATTACCGGTTGTTACTGGCAAACATTCTGACGTCAAAAGCCAAAATCTCCGGTTTCACCGGCTACACGACAACACTGCAATCAGAGTTTCTGAAAATCTTCACCCTGGCAGGAGTTTTCAAAACGGTTT
>NW_015666550.1:623467-634135 GCF_001515625.1 Sinocyclocheilus rhinocerous
TAAATCACTTTGGATAAAAGTGTCTGTTAAATGATTAAACGTAAATATTCATTGTTATTATTAAGTCGATTTTTTTCTTTCTTTTTTAATATCTGATCTGGATTTGCATTATTTTTATGTACATAAAAATATGTATAAAAATAATATATCAGTTTCTCATATAAAAAGTAAATACTGCAGTAGTATTATACTGTAATTATTTTTTAGTTCAGATATATTTACATTTTTCCAAATATGTATTCCTTACAAGTATTAAAAGAACTGTTAATTCAACTAATGAGGGACCAATTCTTGATGAATGATATCCCTAAAGAGGACATCGAATTTTCTAATTTATTCACATCTTTGAGATACTCCTGTGACCTATGGGACAAGATGTCTACTTGAATCATATTCCTGATTCTGTAGGAGCTAAAATCCCAAATGAGATCCCTTTAATATCAGAATTAGTTTTCCTAGATAACATTGGGAGAATACATGGATACCTTTGCTTAAGCTTCTGCTTCTCAGATGTCCTAGTATTTCCTCTACAATAGAAAAGATTTGCAAATATATCCGCCATTCTCATGTCAGAGAACTATCATCAAATACTTCCAAGATCAAATTATCTGAGCTATGTTGTCTACATTCATTTATTAGCTCTCACTCTATTACATGTCAACTATTGTCTCATTTGTTTCATTATCTTTTTAGGAGTACATCAATTTTAGGAGTTCATACTTTCAGCAAAACTGAGAACTCTGATACAGCTACCAAACTGTGAAAGAACAAGCTCTGAGCAATACAAATTGTCCTCTAGGATGATTTGTGATCTGGATTTTGCAGTTAGCTTTTGACTCATGCCTCTTACATCACCATGTGCCAACCACAATCAGGCATAAATTAGTATGGAAGTAATACCCAAATCTGGCCTTTGATCAGCTGCCAGACGCACTCTACACCCAAACAGTGCTGTTCACCCTTCACTTTCACTTAAGCACCAACGCCAAGCACACAGTGCACTTGCTCGATCTCCTCTCCCTCTTGTCTTCCCTTGCCAAACGTTCACATTCATTTGTTTGGATCGTCTCCACCTCAGGGAAGCTAAGCCGCTAACTGCTTCATTCATACGGATGACATCATTAAATCCTTTCTCCGACATTGGCTGAGTTAATCCCGCTCATTCTCTCCCTGACTGGCTCTATTATGAAGCACAAATCCTGAGAGTTTTGACGAATGGCCTGTTCTGCGTTTGAGAGGTACCCACGCTGTCACCTCCTCAGGCCTCTGTCCATGCAGGGAGAGCAGGAACGCTCCACTAGAGCCACTGAGTGTCCTGTACTGGCAAACAAGTCAGGTGAAACTCGCATCTCTGTTACTAATAATTAGAGCAATGCACCATATATGATAGAATAATGGATGGATGGATGGATGGAATGACAGAACGATGAATGGATGGAACAAAAAAATCGATAGAACAATAGATAGACAGACAGATGGATGGACGGATGGACGGATGGATGGATGGATGGAATAATAGAATGATCGATAGAATGATAGAGAGAAAGACAGAAGCATAGAAAGATGGAAGGTGGATGGATGGAACATGGAACAATAGATAGGCAGACAGACAGACAGAAGGATAGAAAGATGGATGGATGGATGGTGGAACGATAGATAGAATGATGGATGGATGGATGGAACAATAGATAGAATGATAAATAGAACGATGGGTGGATGATGGATGATGGATAAATGGGTGGATGGAACAATAGATGGGTGGATGGACAGAATGGATGGATGGCTGGTTGGCTGGATGGATGGATGGACAGAATGGATGGATGGATGGACAGGATGAATGGCTGGCTGGATGGTTAGATGGAACATTTATATACAAAATATAGGTATTAAAACTGAAATAAGACTGTGCTAAATATATCTGGTCTGTTAATACATACTTATATATTGCACTACACTATACTGTAAAAAAAAGTTACATATATATATATATATATATATATTTCAGGATTGTATTTAAAACATATTTTTGGAGTAATTTTTATAAGAAAATACTATTTCAGTCCTTCTACTTTAAAATGTCACGTATAATTCAATATGTTGTTTGTCATTTCTTTGTAATTATTTGTGAAATTTACTTGCAATTTTGGAGCAAAAATTGCTTCAAAGTAAATCCTGTGTTTTTTTTTGTTTTTTTTTGGTCTAGAAAATGGACAGATGAACAAAAGTGTGGGGGTATTTTAAATTACATACATAAAACGACTACTGCACATGTCCACAAATGCACACATACACATTCTCCGCACAAGATGCAGAAACACCCTGACTGTAAATAACACACCCAGCACTCCTCCATATTGAAACGCTGATTACACATGTGCAATTGCACACCCACACATGCACAGAGCAGCAGACAGTGACAGCTGCAGGGATGCAGACTAAATTAGGAATTTCCTCATCATTGAGAAAGGAGCAGGAGTGGGAATTATAAGGATTTTCCCTGTCCCGTTAAGCGCAGCCCTGTGGCAGCAGATGTGTGGCTCTGAGGGAGGACATAAGCACCATGGCACCCGAGAGAGAGAGAGAGAGAGAGAGAGGGAGGAGAGAGAGTAAGCCGTCTCCTTTGCGTGACAGCGTTGATGGGATTGCTGCTGTGGCTGGGCGGGTAAGAGCCTCAACCATCCAGGGGCAAACTGGGACACCTAAGCAGACAGACGACGCACATCTATAATGACTGAACCACTTATCTGGGGTCAGTAGTGCTGACTGACCACTGTGTCTTTAATATTACAAAACAACTGAGGACATCTGATCTTACAACAGGTGTTAAGAGTTTGAAGTGTGAGTGTAGACCTGCCTGGAAAAACAGTGATACTTGATGGCAGCAAACGTCTAGTACTATTGCTCATACTTAGAGTAAAGGATTTGGGTAAAGGATTAACCCTAAACTTTGTTGTGTAACCTGTCTCACAATGATTGTGCTGTAAACATGAACAATCACAAATCATACAGCTTGCTGAGGATGAGTGTGATATTATTTTTATAACACCCAAAATACTTCAGCAAACACCTTAGCTACGACATAGCAATGCACTAAAACACTCAGCACACCTTAGCAACCACATGGGCTAAGAAACTACTAATGTATTGAGAGGTATTATAAAGTTGAACATCCATAAATATATTCATTGTGTCTAATGAAACTAAATATATGCATAGGCATTAATCATGAATTATTTGATTAAATATTTAATGAGAGCAGGAATTGGTTAAACATGGCTTAAGGGCAAAACAGAAAAGTATATGTTCTGTATGTCTGGGATAAAAATCAATATGAAAAAATCACTCTAGCATGTTCGTTCGTTCATTCGTGCATTCATTTGTTTACTGAATGTGAATACTTAAATGAAGCAAATGGCTGCAATATAACAAAGAGTGAAAAATTTAAGGGGGTCTGAATACTTTCCGTACCCACTGTATGTTCTGTATGTCTGGGATAAAAATCAATATCATGAAAAAATCAAGCTCTGATGTTCGTTCGTTCATTCGTGCATTCATTTGTTTACTGAATGTAAATCCACACATAGCTATGGGAGCCGAATAAAACAGAATTAAAAAAAAAATAGAAAAGATTATTGTGACTTTTTATGTCACAATACTAATTGTTTTTCTCACAATTATGAATTTTCATCTGATAATTGTGATTTTTTTTTCTCTCAGAATTGTGTGATATATATACTCACAATTGCAAGGAATAATCAGAATTGCGTGATATTCATGCAATTGTGAGAAAAAAAGTCAGAATCGCAAGATAATGTATAAACTCACAAGAAAAAAAAAGTCAGAATTGTGAGATATAAAGTCGCAGTTGCGAGAAAAAAAAGTCAGAATTGCAAGATATAAACACAATTGTGTGGAAAAAAAGTCAGAATTGAAGATATAAACTTGCAATTGCAAAAGTCAGAATTGTGAAACATAAACTCGCAACTGCAAGAAAAAAGTCAGAATTGCAAGATATAAACTCGCAATTGTGACAAAAAAATCAGAATTGCGAGATATAAACTTGCAATATAAACATATAATTATGACATATACACTCGGAATTGTGAGGAAAAAAGTCTTTATATCTCATGATTTCACTTTTTTTCTCAGATTTGCAAGTTCATGCATTAATCATTATTTGATTAAATATTTAATGAGAGCAGGAATTGGTTAAACATGGCTTAAGGGCAAAACAGAAAAGTATATGTTCTGTATGTCTGGGATAAAAATCAATATGAAAAAATCAAGCTCTGATGTTCGTTCGTTCATTCGTGCATTCATTTGTTTACTGAATGTGAATCCACACATAGCTATGGGAGCCGAATAAAACAGAATAATAAAAAAAATAGAAAAGATTATTGTGACTTTTTATGTCACAATACTAATTGTTTTTCTCACAATTATGAATTTTCATCTGATAATTTAGATTTTTTTTTTCTCAGAATTGTGTGATATATATACTCACAATTGCAAGGTATAATCAGAATTGCGTGATATTCATGCAATTGTGAGAAAAAAAGTCAGAATCGCAAGATAATGTATAAACTCACAAGAAAAAAAAAGTCAGAATTGTGAGATATAAAGTCGCAGTTGCGAGAAAAAGAAGTCAGAATTGCAAGATATAAACACAATTGTGTGGAAAAAAAGTCAGAATTGAAGATATAAACTTGCAATTGCAAAAGTCAGAATTGTGAAACATAAACTCGCAACTGCAAGAAAAAAGTCAGAATTGCAAGATATAAACTCGCAATTGTGACAAAAAAATCAGAATTGCGAGATATAAACTTGCAAATCACCCTTCGCCGGGAGTTTGATTGACAGGCGATCTGACCAATCATAACGCCGAATCTGCCATTTTGTCCTACAAACAAACCAGACAGGAAAGTATATTAATGTCGGTGGACTTGAACTTGAAAAATGGTGTGTATTGACGTCTGTCCACATTTGAAACAAGATACATTCTGATGTCCATTCATGTTTATTTCATGCTATAACTAATAAAGAGGAAGAGATGATTGATTCATGTGCCGCTTGAACTGAGGCGCTACAGTGATCTGTCATGGCACATTAAAGAGCCACAAAACGGTATTTATTGTTTGAATTTCTTTTAAAAAATGACAAGTGAAAAAAGCTTGTTTCATACTAAAAGTAACCTGCTTTGTCAGTGTCCTCTTTGCTCTGCGATGCATTTATCACTACGTGAGAACATGATGTGTGATGTGAGAGCACCATGGCTTGTCGGACGTAGCAACAGTAACGAAGGGGGGCGGGTCTTTGCGAAGGGTCAGTTGTGAGAAAAAAGTCAGAATTTTGAGATATAAACTTGCATTTGCGAGAAAAAAAGTCTGAATTGTGAGATAAAAAGTTGCAATTAATTAATGATTTTTTTGTATTTTTTTTGGGCAGAAATGGGCTTCCATACACATACAGGTGGGAAACACACAGACTGTGTCTAAATCTGCATCCTCTACAGCTCCTACAGTACTGCTGTCTCATACTCTCAGACTGTCTCTTTTACACACACAACATCACATAAACACACACAAACACACACTCTTACCAGCTTACTCATCATCAGCCTGGGGACTTGCTTCAAAAGAGCAGCCACACAGAGCTCGCTAGCAGGCTTCTGATTGGCTGAGAGGAGGGAAGTAAAGGCAGTATTAGTTGTGCCTTTCCTCTCCTCCTCCTCCTCTCTCCCTGTCTTTAACTGTTTCTCCATCTCTTTCCCTCCTCCTGTCAGTGAGCGGATGACAAGCGTGTAGGGCGATCTGTCACCATGCTGGCATCATCAGAGAAGGACAGAAGATGTGTCACAGATAGAGTGTCATGCCTTAGCTGCTCTCCTGTAAGAGATGTTGCATGCCAATGCCATGCTGTTTGAGTCTGAGATTAACATAAACACACACAAATATATACACGGAGAAACCATAAACAGGAAGAAAGATACACACAGACACTGCCACAACAAGTGCTTTTTTACAAATCCTCACAGCAGAACCATGGGAGAAGAGTCGCATCACGTAAAAATTCAGCCTCTAAGTTTTAGATTAATATCTCAACATTTGATTTAGCTCTCAAATGTGTTTTCATTTAAGAACTTCTCATTTCAACCCAAAACACATTGTTGCAAAGTAATTCAGCATTTAATTTCAACAATTGATACATATGCATTATATAAGAGATAAAAAAATATTTAATAAAATGAAAATGCTCTTTAAGTAAACTAAATGTTATTTAATAATAATAATAAAAAATAATAATAATAAAAACCATTGCAATATTTGCAATGTTGTGATTATATTAAATAACACAAAGGCACATTCTCCACATTGATATTTTAGTGATATTTCAGTAGATTTTTTTCGTATCTGTAAACAATTGACAATGCATACTAATTAATATTTATATTTATACTTTTTTGAATATTAAAAATATATATTTAATTTATTTATGAATAAATGACATATTACATTTTTCTTATTCTATCAGCATTTTTGTTATGGGGGGGCGTGGATTTACATTTTTCACTCAGAAATTACAAGGAAATTTCACAAACAATTACAAAGATTTATTTATTTATTTTAAGTAGAAAGACTCCAATAATATGCAAAATGTACTCCAATAATCTTTTTTTTATTATCATTTAATTATTTAAAAATATGTTTTACAGGGGGATTGTGAGTAGGAGGAATTGAGAAATTAAGTGGTCATAGATATGGAAATAGGAATAGGAAAATAGGAACAAGGATGAAAGATTCTCTTTCATCCAACCAAAAAAAGTGGACTATTTAAATGGAAAATAAAGCAAACTCTTCTCATTGTCATTAGGAAGTGGTTCTCAGCACCTTGTGTTACCCAAATGACTGCAGGTGGAATCAACTAATTACTATCTACAATCTACTGAATCATGTCAGATTACTTCATGAACAGAGGAAAGCTCATAACAATAGGCCACATTCTTACCTGTGGCTGAAAACCAGTAGAAGAGCTGGTTCTCACGCTCATGTCGCGCACAGATAACACCAGCCCCAAAGTGCGACTCGTGAGACAATGAGAAATTAATAGCGCTCTTTTTTTCCCCAAAAAAAACATTAATGAATTAAATGGATTCAAGTGTAACGCCACCATCCCGAAACGTCACGACTGACCCCACATCAGCGGTGCAAGCTTAAAGTACTGACATACAGAGAACTATGAAGGCTTGTGTGTTGCCGTGCACTCTTTGCTATTTATCGATCTGACTGGGGTTCATGGGACTTCAAGCGAGACGAGTTCCAGCTCAGCCATGCTTGGCAGACTGGTAGCAAGACCTCATAGCTGCAAAAGTGGGAGGGTGTGAGGGGCAAGCCTGAATGTCGACCTGCCTTTTTTCCTCTTGTAAGCCAGCGGTGCTGTGTGTGCATGCTCCATTCTCTCGCCCATCGCCGGCTGAGTCTTAATGGGATTTCCAGCTCAGCAGAACGCACCTGTTCTTCAGACACAGGACCCCCCCTTATCGATCGGACCACCAGACCACACCGCCATTCATCAGGCGGCTCGCGATGCTCCGGCGGCTTCAAACGCGCACACACACACACGTACACATAAATGAACACACCCGGGTATGTTTTACCGCCGGCTGCCAATCACACATAACCATGGATCGGGACTGCTGTGAAGGATTGTTGGCTGAGGTTTGAGGGAGGGGGAGCCTGTGGGGATGTAATCGAGGAGTAAGTGAGTGTGTCTGGGAATGTGTGTGTGTGTGTATGTACACGTGTGTTTGTGCACTACAAGAGCGCTTGGCCACGATTGGCCATAAATACCGTATTGTCCCGAATATAAGACGATATTTTTTTCTTGGAAATACATCTGAAAAAACGCGGTCGTCTTATATTCAGGGTCTAGACTTTGACATGTCAATAATACACCCACAACACTAGGTGGCGCCAAATACGCATAAAACGAGTGTGCCATGAAATACGTAATGTAATGCGTGTTGTAAAGATCGCGAGTAAAAACAAAAGAAAAAGAAAACCTTACAGCTGCATGAGTCGTGACTGTCACGTTAGCCTGATGGCACCAAACTCCCTTTGTGATTTTAAAACGTAAGACAGTACCCAGATTTGAAGACTACAGTAAGATTTAACTTCTGCTGTTAATAAGATTTTGGTAGGCTACTATTAGATGGATAGCCTAAATGTCCTAATTCAGATGGGCTACCTGTTTTTTTTTTATTTTTATGGTATATCAAAAAGTGTATATTTTTTAAATGTGATTGTTGGTACATTTTACCAGTTTTTACCATACTTTCAAAACAAAAATTAAAATAGGAAAAATATGCAATATGAAAATAATTGAAGACAAAATGTGTTTTACTGAGAAAAAACAAGATTTGGGTTTTAAAAAGCCTTTTTCCAAAAGGTACATCTGGAAAAAGGGGGGGTCGTCTTATAATCAGGGTCGTCTTATATTCGGGCCAATACGGTAACCTGAGACTTTTAAACAGCAATAGGACTTGTGTTGGATGATGCACATTGATTGCTATTCACAATTACGGTTAGATCAGGCTCACAGACCATCCAAAGTCCTTCCACTGATGCGTTTTGCGCACAACACTGAAAACTGCAAGATCCAATCAGATACACAAGTTCTTGATATCAGGTCAGGTTTTTAGCTGAACACCTGGAAACAAACTCACAAAGTATTTGTTGGTCTCCCAGTCTGGTCAAGCTGATTTTGTTGTATGGTTTAATAGGGGTTTTGGCTAGTGGGCAGGCTGGAAAACCAGGTGGCCATGAAGCTAAATCAGCTAAACACCAGCTAGACCAGGCTTCAGCATGGTTGTTCTATTCCTTTTCTTATTTAACAAACAAAACAGAGGATAAGGCATTTAATTGATTTATCCATGTTCCACCTCATCATCAATGATTGGATCAATCAATCAATCAATCCATTTTTTTCTCCTTATTCCTTTGAAGAATCAAAATTCCCACAGTCCTGACAAACCTGAATATATGAGGTAGAGGTAGCCTAATTTTAAAAGTGTGATTTCTAGACGTGGAAAAGCAATGCAAATTAATAAAACCTTCTCCATTGGCATTTTTATAATGAGTATATTTCATTTCATTTCATCCTACATGGCATATAAAATCAAAAATAAACAAGATACTTTTTGTTGTTTTTTGACAAACTAATCCAATTCAAAACTACACAAAGCTATTCATGCTCTAACAATGCAGGATCATTTCACATGGGGCTTCAGTGAGGAGATTTCGAAAACCTTTCGATCTTGTATTGTTGCATTGTGACAGCTGGCATCTTTTAAGGGCACCGTTTTTCAAAGTCGTGCCAGTATGACATGACACATACCCTTCTGCCGCCATCAGTCACCTTAATACCACGGCTCCAGCTCCTCAGCGATGTCATCATTACATCGCTCTTCAATTACCCTGACCTCCACGCACGCACTGGACTCCCATCCCAGTCCCGCTCTGTTGCTGCAGAAGGTTAATTGAAACAGAATGCACAGCTAATTTCTTTTCTAACGAGAGCGGGCGAGGTGTAATAAGTCAAAGAGACATTACAGGTCTTCCTTGAAAGAGCTTTGTGGAGGGGACGAGCGCTCCTTTGTTTAGTGGGCTGGCAGTATCGCAGAGTGAAGATGTGCGTGAGTGCATCACGTATGTTTGAGACTAAACAACTGAATCTCATTAATCTTCAAGCGAATGTCTAGGTCTGACTCTACTGTTCGTGCACAGGGGTCTGCCAGTCTCCAGAGCCCCGGGGCAGGTGAAGGACTGAATGCTCAAGGGCGCAGACTGACCCCAGGTGTGGCCTAAAGGGTTAGAGTGGGTCATCTTGTGTTCAACTACTTGTTCATACACAAGAAGTGGGAGATATACTAGAGGTCTTCAGCCCTACTCCTGTTTCAGCTCAGCTGCCTGTGTATTTTTAAGCAATACTGAAGACCTTGATTAGATGCTTCAGGTGGGCTTGATTACAGTTAGATCTAAATGCAGTGTAGGGATGGAAGAAATAACATACTTTTCTAGGATTAATATGAACTTTGAGGAGTTAAAAATCAAATTAAATATTGAGAAAAAGAACAACCATCTCACACAAGTATGGGCCACACAAGACCTATAAGCATCCATGCTTACCAAACTAAATATGAAATTTTATTAATATAATATTATTAATAACATATCAGAAGACTGATACTATTCTCCAATTGTTGTTAGTGACAAAACAAATGACAATGAAAAACAAAAACTGTAATCTGATCATTTATGGTTTAGGTCAAACATTGAAATGTAATGTTATAGAGCAAATGTATCCACAGAAATGGATAATAATAATAATAATAACAATAATAATATAATAATAATATGCAATAGGCCCATGCACTTTTGGGGCCCCCAGAGATCTGATTTATTAGGAGTAACAGTAGTAGTAGTAATGTAATAGAAATTATAAATATATCTACCAAAGAGTTACAAATAAAACACAATTACGGCTTATTTCTGCATTCCCGGCTAAATTATCCCCCCCCCGACCTCCATTCACTGCATGGTTTCGTCCCGTACGTAGCATAGAGTCACAAGTGAGATCAGATGGTAAACTGTCAGTAAGTAAACTTGAAAG
>NW_015666550.1:635148-635619 GCF_001515625.1 Sinocyclocheilus rhinocerous
AGTCACTGAGTGAGATCAGATGGTAAACTGTCAGTAAGTAAACTTGAAAGAGATGTCTTCGAGTTTGAGGGGGGCAAACCGAGCCGGATAATTTCGTCAGTCGCACTTTTAAACACATTTTAGTTTTGCTAAAGAAAATCTACAAATTCACAATCTGATTACATAGAGCAGCAGCAGGAGGCGCCTGAGGTTGTCATGGCAACCAGATACACTGCACGCAAATTACGGCTGCGCTTCTATTTCGCCACACTAAACTTAACTAAAGCAATAAACACGTTGAAAATAATACACAATAAACATGTCTGTTAAACCGATCTCAAAGGAGGCTTTTATTAAGCAAGTTTTTGGCTCAAGGTCTGCATTTAAAGTCACACCAGAGGTGTTCAGCTGGGATTAGGACTTGGCTTTCTGCAGACTAGTCAAGTTCTTCCACCCTGACTGAATCAATCTTTTTTTTTTAACCTTGCCTTA
>NW_015666550.1:635669-637638 GCF_001515625.1 Sinocyclocheilus rhinocerous
ATATAGTATTTATAGAGTTTTAGCTTTTAGTTTTAATTACTTTTTCTTATTTGTAAGTCACTTTGGATAAAAGCGTCTGCTAAATGACTAAAAGTAAAAGTAAAGTAAAGTAATATACTGTATATATATATATATATATATATATACGATTGGACATTTTAATGGTATTTAGAGATTATCACAGATTTTTTTAATACACTCATTCATTCATTCGTATGCATGTGTGTCTGTAAATATATATTTATTTACATATTTAACGTTCATCTCCAGTCACTTCAAAGAAAGAAAGAAATAAGAAAGAAAAAAAGAATATAATATTGTAAGATACTTATTATTACAATAATTATGTATCTGATATTATAGTTTGTTATGTTTTGAAAGCAAAAAGAAGGTACAAGTGTATTTTTGTATTTATCTGTTTCATAAGGTTAATCTCACTATTAAACCAATATAAATATCAAGCAGGTAATGTGCATAATCTACTAAACAAATCTTACATCAAATATGTACATCTTTATAACTGTGGCATGATTCCTGTGGCGGCGTGAGCAAAAACAGTCTCAGAAAGCCTCAGTATTGTGACTGTAAGACAACTTTTTGCTTTGTACAAGTTTAACAGCTGAAAAAGCTGGCATGGCACCTAAAACTCTAAGCAAATGCAATATACATAAAAAACAAATAAATACAATATTGCGCAGTTCGTTGGTGTGCCAATAAATGCATATAGATATAATTTTATTGTTTGGCCAATAATACTGTTTCAAGTCTCAGCAAGAACCAGACCCCTGCGGGGAGGCATTTGTTAGGAAAAGAACATCCTCTTTCATGAATGTGCTTGAGTGTATCTGCATATTCCTTTGCATATGCGCAGACACTGCTTAAAGGGATAGTTCACCCAAAAATGAACTGTCTTTATTTTCTCATTCCTAAACTTTATGACTTTTCTCTGGAACGCAAAAGAAGAAGTGCAGAAGAATATCCTGGACACTCCTTTCCATATAATAAAAGTGACATATATTTAAGTTTGAAATAAATGTGATGTTTTCGGACACTAAATTGTATTCTAACTGCAATTAAATGAAAATGTATTATAGTTAAAATTTATATTAAATGCAATTAGCTTAACTTTAGAGTGTTTTTTGACTCACTTAAGTACATCTTTATATGCAATTTCATAATAACTTCTGTTGTCTTTGAAATCTGGTTAAAGTGTACTGCTGAATGTACTGACAAGCATTTATGATAAACTAAAATATACTTTATTGTCATTTTATTGAAACATGTATCTTGTGTTTTTTAAATATATTTGTAATTACACATCTGAAATTAAATTGCAATTTAGTACATTGAAAACATATTAACTGTAATATTGATTAACATGCTACAGTTAAAATTATAATTAAGTACTTTACATATGCTTTAGTATGTTAGTCAACACATCAAAATAAGTGAACTTCTTTGAAGCATGGCAAACATTTATTAAAACATGATGCAAAATCTACTTTAAAGGTCCCATATTGTACACCTTTCTGGAGTTTTATTTTAGGTTTTGATGTCCTTAAGAATATATATTTGCGGAATAAGTACCAAAAACCATCTCAATATATTTTTACAGCTCCTTCTTCAGGAGCTCTGCTGAGAACAGGTTGATTTTGGTCTGTCTAATTAATATTCATGAGCCTCTCTTCTGATTGGCCAGTTGTTTTCTGAGTGACGCACGGCCAGGCCAACCACAGCTAACTAGGGTCAGCCGACGTCACAGCGCTAGCTGGAGGCAGCAAAACAAAGGAGAAACTGGAGGCGGCCCATTCAAACCAGCGCAGATTCGGCTACATAAGGAGCTTAAAATATCATCTTGCTGTGAAGTTGGGTGCCAGAATCGACGTAATACAGCCTCAAATTAGAAATTTGATCGCATATCTGCTGCCACTGCCAGACAAAAAAACCGACGACAGCTGTGGTTAAACAC
>NW_015666550.1:637765-640521 GCF_001515625.1 Sinocyclocheilus rhinocerous
AAATTTGACTGCATATCACATTTTTGAAATTATCGATAGTAGCTGATCAATCTCGGGGGTTGGGCTGGGTCCGCTAGGCTTACTTGTCTCCGTGCTCGTGCTGGAGCTTGTTCACTTACGTCGGTGCTCGTGCTGGGGCTGGTGTTGGATACCTATTTTGGAAAGTTTTTGCTGGGATGGGCATTTAAAAAAACCTGAAATTCGCTTTTGCGCCATTATCTCCTTGTATTAAAGTTAATCTTGTTCGCATTCTGTACAGTTCATGCCTGATACCACACGCTAGCGTCACGTGTTCATGAGGATTAGGCTAATCATCCCGAAAACGTCACAAGTAAAATTAATCATGTTTATAAAGATAAACATGGGTTTGTTATAGCCCACTTACAATTTACATTTCAGAGATCATTACAAATAAATTATTAAATGCTAAAACTGAATAAATTTAAATGAACAAACTTGCCGTTGCCTTTGCAACCATGTGAAAACAGGGCAGGGGGTGCTGCAGCCCCCTCAGCACCCCTACTTCCCACATCCCTGATTGTGTGTATTTATATTCAGGCTTCTGTGGAAAACACTATAAGTGTGTGCTTTCATCCATGTCTTAAATGAAAGCCAAAACTAAAATTTGTACTGGTAACATGCAATGCATTTACTGTATACAGATCATTTCAACATCATTAAGTGGTATTATTAAATGCATTCATATATTGGAAATATTTGTAATAAAAAGAAGAAGGTTTAATGTAAATGTTTGACGCAGTATCCAAATTTTAGCACTAGTTTAATTATTTAGCATGTAAGTCAACATTATATTATATGTTGACTAATATATTATATTATATTTTAGTACAGTTTTCAGGATAATTCTAAGTACACTACAAGTGCACATTCAGTGTAATTAAGTGCACTTCTTTTCAACAAAGGTAGAACTGAATCATTAAATGACTAATCACTAAATGTATTCTGTCACGGTGCGTGCGGGGAGATGAAGCGAGGACTCAAGTGCAGGAGAAATGGTTATTTATTTTGATAATAAAAATGAAACAAAAATAAACTCAAACCACCCCGAAGGGGAAAAACAGACAGGCAGACCTAAAGCTGCACACATGCAGACACGAAACACACACAATGAGAAATGACGGATCAGCACAGGATGACAGACACAAGGAGAATAAATGGGAACCAAACGAGGAGGCTAACGAGGGAGACACAGGTGGATCAACTTAAACTATAACGAGGTAACAAGATGGGAGGGGCAAGACAATAGACAGGAGAGAGCACATGGCGACAGACAAACACAACACAAGCCATGTGCTCCCAGAACACAGTCATCTGGTGGCCCTCCTGGGCACACCCGCTGCAGACTGCGACAGTATTCATTTACTAAGAATAATTGTAATGGTATTAATAATAATAATAATACTAATAATAATTAGGTTTAATGTACATTTTTTATGGAATATTCCAATTTTCACAAGCATTTTTTTTTTCAAAATAAGTGTACTTCTCTAAAGCACAATAAAATATTATTAAAATAATGGTATATTTAATTTGGCATTATTATAAAGAGCACTTTTCAAAAGTTAAGTGTCTTAAGTGTATTAAAGGGTACTTAAAAGTGCACTTAAGTGGTATTTTTTTCCTTAATTTTAAGATTTTTTCGAAAACGAGTGCATATTTAATGTAATTAAACACACTTCTTTTCACAAGGGTAGAACTGGCATTACATTATGACGCAGATGCATTACATTATGTAAGTCACATGATCTATTTGGCAGGAATATGATGTGGGGAAAAGCACCTGATGGAACTTTATCATCCCCAACAGATTCCCTGCCCCACCTTTCCGCTTCACTCGGTCTCTCTAGCCTGTGGCGCCCGAGTCACCAGGACCGTTTTTTCCAGGCCATTCATGGTCTCAGTTAGCAACGAGAGAGAGAGACGAGAGACGCTCATGTGAAAGTTGAGACAGCTGGAGGCTACCCTTGCCTTGGAAATCAAGGTGGAAGGAGAGCATGTGACGGTCCTTTGGTGCATATATGACCTAGGACTCTCATTGGCAACAATCATGAGGACATGGCAAGCATATCATGGGATTGAAACTTAATCTGAACAGTGAGTGAGTGAGTAACTGAACAAAATGGTCTGGCTGGTTGTGTTTGGGGGGGGTGGGAGAGATCACCAATGATGTGTCAGATTACATGTACAAACGCACACACAGCCAGACTTATTTTTATAAAAAAGAAGAAAGTGGCCACACATCCACAAGTCATGTATTTAGGAATGCATCAGTAGCTATATTTCTATTCATTTTGTCTATGTGAATTGTGTGGTATTGCATAAAAATGGATGGAAACACCAAGACATACATAAAATCTTAAAATGCACATCAATTTGATGTATTTATATATTTCTTAAATCAGGTAAGAAAACAGGTGCAAAATGCTATAGTATAATGGAAACACATTCACCAAATAAATTTCAGCATGCACAAATACAGAGTTCTGGCATGAAAATCTAGATGGTGCAGTCCGATAGGTCTAGCTTAATCTGACCTGGCGACATCATTGTCACATGGCAGCTGATTGGTTCTCTCCTGTATCGGTAGCCAATGAGCTTACTGCTTAATATTCAAATACCTGGCTTTTGTTTGCTGTAGCAGTTTTGCAGCGCACTTCAGAAACCCTCAACCTTCCCCAGCTCCACCTGTATAGATCTGCTACGAGGTGATTCATGTATGCTATATGGGGGTTATT
>NW_015666550.1:640896-641700 GCF_001515625.1 Sinocyclocheilus rhinocerous
GTATGCTATATGGGGGTTATTTCGGGTATGTTATGTGTGCAGCAGCAGTATTTCTTACATGCTTACAGCAGCATGTTGTGGATGTATTGGCAGTAGCAAGTCTCGGTACTTGCTCTGCCGCAGCAGCAGCAGCGTAGCAGATCTATTCCGCCAAGACCAAATACATTAACATTGTCATGTACATTACCATGCCAATCCCTCCGAGAGTTGTCATGACAGAACTAAAAATTAATGTGACTTTGCCTCAACAGATCTGATCTAAAAAGCAGACCAATCTCAATGCATGCCATCTGAAATATTGTTTAAATCTAAAATACCAAAATGATTTGGTATAATAACTGCCCAGGGCTGCGTTTCTCAAAAGCTTCGTAAGCATAACTTCGTAAAAACGATCGTACAACTGATCTTAATATTACGGTCTGTTTCCCAAAAGCATCGTAACTTAAGTAGCACTTGAAAATCATTGTAAATCTACGAGTGCTCTGGAGTAATCGTAAAGCCCTAAGTGCATCGTAAGAAGACAGATTTATGCGGTCACCTGCAGGACAATCGGCAGCTTACATCTTTAACTTTAGTCAAGTGCAATGTGATTATAATATAAAGTGTATAATATACACTTTATTAGTCGTTTTTTTATGAATTTATAAATGAAATAATTAAAAAGGGCAGATCAAATAGAAATACACATCTAAATTAAATGACTGAACAAAAAATTTAATAAAATAAATAATGTATGAAATATGCTTCAAAGACTGTGGGAAAAAATCTGTCAATGACTTGCTGACTTGCACGAAAACCAGCAAT
>NW_015666550.1:641717-643581 GCF_001515625.1 Sinocyclocheilus rhinocerous
TTTGATTGTACTTTATTGTACACTTTATTACTCGTTTTTTTATGAATTTATAAATGAAATAATTAAAAAGGGCAGATCAAATAGAAATACACATCTAAATTAAATGACTGAACAAAAAATTTAATAAAATAAATAATGTATGAAATATGCTTCAAAGACTGTGGGAAAAAATCTGTCAATGACTTGCTGACTTGCACGAAAACCAGCATGGATGTTACGTTTTCAGACATTTAATTGCATATTAATTGCAAATAAATGAAAATGTTTTATAGATTAAATTGATATTAAATGCAGTTAGAGTTAGTGTATTATTAGTTTGCTTTTTTTAACTCACTTAAGTACTTCGTTATATGTAATTTCATAAATCACTTATTTTGTATTTGAAATGTGGTTAAAGTTTACTGCCGGATACACTGATAAGCATTTATTATAAACTAAAATATACTTTAAAGTCATTTCTATTGAAACTTGTTGTGATTTATTTAAATACATTTGTAATGAAATGTTTGTATTGATGAAATAGTTGCTGGCAGCCATTGACTTCCATAGTATAAAAATACTATGGAAGTCAGTGGCTACCAACAACTGTTTGCTTACCAACATTCTTCATCTTCTTTTGTGCTCAACAAAATAAAGACACTGTTTGGAACAACTTGAGGGTGAGTAAATGATGACAGAGTTTTCATTTTTAAGTGAACTATCCCTTTAAGTGTGTTGCACTTTCATGACACTTAAGTGTGTTTTGAAAGTGTCCCTCTTTAAGTCACTTAAGTGGCCTTTTCATTAATATTATATTATCTGCGAATACAGTTTTTTAACAAGGGCGTAGAATTAGGAAAAATAAAGCCACGGTTTGGAACAACTTGAGGGTGAGTAAATGATGACAGAGTTTTCATTTTTAAGTGAACTATCCCTTTAAGTGTGTTGCACTTTCATGACACTTAAGTGTGTTTTGAAAGTGTCCCTCTTTAAGTCACTTAAGTGGCCTTTTCATTAATATTATATTATCTGCGAATACAGTTTTTTAACAAGGGCGTAGAATTAGGTATATCCAGCGGCTACCAAATTGTCGCTAGCAATAATTTTGATTTTTTTGATTTTTTTATCAAACAATTAAATATATGTACATGTTTTTGAAATTTCAGACGCATCTGAAATATGTCATTCCATTGATAGTACCTAAGAAGTTAAAGTAAATCCATTAGAAAACTGCACACTTTCAAGGACATACATGTAATACATGGGCGGAGTAAGAATATAAGAACATAAGAACATGTCGCGTCTAGGACAACTCACAGGTATCGCACCCAGTTCATAACAGCAGTCCATAACAGTTAACCTAATCAACAGGCAAAAGTTCACTTGTGTTTTACAAAACAGAGCAAACGGAAAGAGAAAGCGCAATCTATATTATATTAGCTCTCTATATGAAGCACACAGACTTTATTCAAGCCACAGAATGACAAACATTGTGCTGAAAGATGCACAATACACAGTCTTCCAGCCTAGGATGAAGTCATTATGCACATTAACAATAATTTGGGACAAATGTGATTTTATGGTAAACTATGTGAGTGGCGCTCTGTGGCGTGGCAGGATTTGGAACAGCGTCCTGAGTCACCGTGGACGGTCTTTAACTTTAACTTAATGTTGTTAAACAATGTACAAAGCAAACTGTTAGGGGAAATATAGACAAAATAAAAACAACAATGAAATAAGAGTGTGCGGTTTATACATCTTTCAATCAGATGCACGTGAAAGTTTCGATACTACAGCAATAGTAGAGTTTTCTTTCATAATCATCCAAAAAGCAAACCAAAAGCAAACCTACACTCTTGTTTTTTTTTTTATATATATATATATA
>NW_015666550.1:643591-643806 GCF_001515625.1 Sinocyclocheilus rhinocerous
CCTGCCTGTGTTTGACCACTTCTCTTGTGAATAAAAGCTTGCACATGGATCCGCACACCTCTCGTCTCGTCAGCCCCATTACAGAATACACGGCCTCACAAGGATCCAGCAGCTGTTCAAGTGGACATTGGCCAGGTTTGGACACTGCAAGAATATTATTAGCCCTTGCTAACTAAATGAGAGCAAAACTGAGATTGTTGTCTTTGGACCCCCAG
>NW_015666551.1:0-1190 GCF_001515625.1 Sinocyclocheilus rhinocerous
ACACCTTTATACAAACCCAAAGCAACTTTAAGATAAGTGCAAGTGTAAATATAATACAAAAGACCTTTTTTTGTAATCCATATTAAGAAAGCCTACTATAACTAGAACTTTCAAGACCCAACTGTCGCTTTCATCATTAGCTGCGCGTAACAGTGAATTTCACACAGCAAAAGGCACTGTATTCATGTTTGTGTGCATGTGTGATGCCTAACCTGTTTGCAGTCGATTGCCAGTAGGTTCAGACTGCTGGTCGACACGGTGAGGCTGATTGTCATTCCTGCAAACTGGAGATTACTCTTCCCTAAGATGGAGGAGAGAGAACGAGAGGAGGGCTGCAAAGAGACAGAAACACAGAGACTCCATTAATTACACCACACACCAGATCAAAAAAAAGAAAAAGCTAAATATTTTATGATAAAAAGATGAAACCTAAATATTTTATAAAAAAAGAGGTTTTAATGGAAAAGAGAGAACATTTTGAATAGTTTGGTCTGTTTAAGGCCTGATTTACCTCACATGCATAAGTCTCACATTTTTCAGCACCTATATCAACAAGCCAGGCTCAATGAATCAGAATCATACACTACCATCCAAAGTTTTTTTTTAAAGAAATGAATACTTTCATTCAGCAAGGGTTCATTAAATTTATCAAAACTGTAAATAAGGGTGTTTTTTCTTAGTTCGTTTGAGCCCTCCAAACGCTCTCGGAGTGGTTCAGCTCGTATATGTGAACAAACCAAGTGATCTCAGACCCCCCTAAAATGACCCAAAAGCAAAATATACTCTGACCACCTCCGGAGGTTGATTTGAATTAATTATTGAGAGAGAGAGAGAGAGAGAGAGAGAGATGAAAGTTGCGTATGCGCGTCTGTGCGTTTCTCTTTTTAGAGTGAGTTTACTTAAAAAACAGCGATTTTATCCTCTGGTTACTGGAAAATATAATCTAGCTATTCAGTATTTAAACTGTTACTAATAAAAGTCGTGGTGCAGCGTTGACAAGTTTATTTTCTCCTGGATGTGTGAGCTGTGCGATCTCCGATATATATGTGTGTGTGTGTGTGTTTGTGTGTGTGTGTGTGTGTCTGTGTGTGTGTCAGTAAGGAGCGCATTAATATAGAACGGTAATTAAAGGCTCTAATGCACACCAGCACACCAGTATAGGTGTGTGTATTGTAGGAGCTAGACGACGT
>NW_015666551.1:1299-1436 GCF_001515625.1 Sinocyclocheilus rhinocerous
TTTTGTAATCCATATTAAGAAAGCCTACTATAACTAGAACTTTCAAGACCCAACTCATATTCTTCTGAAGCATAATGACTCTGAATCAAAGACAAACTGAAATGTAATGTTATTCATTCTGCCAATACAGTCTGAAT
>NW_015666552.1:0-6114 GCF_001515625.1 Sinocyclocheilus rhinocerous
CAGTCACTGAGTTTGGTCGATTTTAAAAACAACTCTCAACTTGCTTGAAATTGTTGCTGGCAGTTTTGATTGTGACTTTGTCCTGCTTAGAGCTGATTTGAACTTTGTGCTTGGCACATTAAAAACCTAATAGTGCAAAAGGTGATTGTTATACATGGTGATTGCATAACCAAGTGTTTTTGTATTTAGAAGTCTGGGGTCAGTAAGATTATTAATTTTGAATTTCTTTTATTATTATTTCATATTACATATATTACTTTTTTCTTTTATTATTATTATTATTTCATATTACTTATATTACTTTTCTTTTATTATAAATTTCTTTTAAAAAAAGAAAAGAAAAAGAAAACAATTTTTATTCAGCACAGCGGTGGCCAATTCATAAAAGAAAATGACTCCTCGTGATCACTGCACGACTGTTTCACAAATTATACTACGCACTGCATCATTTAGGGTTAAAATAATTGTTGCCAAACATATAACATGCCAGAATGTTAATCACTGCAATAATGATCCAATCCTATCCAAATGGTGTTTTTTGTTTGTTTGTGTTTTTGGCCAGGCAGTGTACAGTATATCAAAGGTTTGATCAAATAAGCATAAGAGACAGTAGTGTGACTGAAATAACTAACTGAAGCTCTGAATGAGCATATACATTTCACAACAAGTCCTGAAGAGATAAACAAACAATATAATAATAATTCTGTTTTTGTTAATGTAACCACTGTATATTGATCATGCACTGTATAGCATGACTGTTAAGTCATTTTAAGAATCTATATTTCTTGAAAAATCTTGATATATTTGGCTGATGCATTGCGTTAATTAACTTTTGAATTTCACACCAGGCAACAAGGCACCTTTTCACCCCAGCAGACCGACGAATCCCACGGATTCGTATTGAGACCAGACAAGCCGCCAATCTGGTCGGACAAAGGATTATGGTTGCTATCGATGGCTGGCCTAAAAACTCCAGATACCCAAACGTAAGAGTTAGTGATTTACAGTCTCATTTTATACAAATGATGACAAGTTTTAAGCCACAGATTTCCTCAGAGATGCTTTTGTTTTGCCGTAGGTTATTTTTAATTTTATTGGTTTGTTTATATAGGGATGGTACAAAAATCATGATTTTTAGCCTGAAAAATATGCATTGTACATAGAGAGTATAGCATACATGAGTCTGGAGGCCTAGATTCCGCTGATCATTTTGAGATCACTTTATATATCTTTTCTCAATGTCTCTCAGGGTCACTTTGTGAAAAACCTTGGCACTGCTGGAGATAAAGAGACTGTGCTTCTCCTGGAGCATGATGTTCCTCACCAGCCCTTCTCTCAGGCTGTTCTTAGCTTCATACCCAAGATGCCCTGGAGTATTACTGAGGAGGTAATGTAGTCATGCATTTTGAAAGACTTTGTTGTGTCGGAACTGTTGAAATGCTCAAAGCTTGATATTATATATCTGTGTTTTCCTGCAGGATTTGAAGGTCAGAGCAGATCTCCTACACCTTGGTGTGTGTAGTGTGGATCCTCCTGGCTGTACAGATATTGATGATGCTCTTCATTGTCGGGAACTAGAGAATGGAAACTTGGAGGTATAGCAGCTTGCGTAAACTATCACAAGTGGTAAAGAGAATGTACTAGAGCAATTCCATTGGGTTCTTGTATTGAGTGGGGTGCTTTTGTTTTAGGTTGGTGTTCACATAGCAGATGTCAGCCATTTTATTCGGCCAGGAAATGCTCTAGATCAAGAGGCAGCAAGCAGAGGCACTACAGTCTACCTTTGTGGAAAGGTACGTATTTGTGGAAATGTAACTTATGGAATGATAATGGGCTGTAATAACAAATAGAAATGCACTGAAATGAAAAATATTGTCCCAAATCAAAAATTCTGGATTTGCTGGGCCAAAAGCCTGGAAATAAAAACAAATCAGCATATTAGAAAGATTTCTGAAGGATCATGTGACACTGAAGACCGGAATAATGATGCTGAAAATTCAGCTTTGCAATCACAGGAATAAACATAACTAGTTACATTTTATAGTATATTACAATAGAACAGTTTAAAATTGTAATATTTCAAAATATTACTGTTTTTTCTGTATTTTTCATCAAAGAAATTGTTATTAAAATCTTACCAACCCCAAACTTTTAAATTCAGTTGAACAATTTTTAAATAAAATAATTTGCTGTGTTGAAAAAAAAAAATCTATTAGTGTAGTTCTTAATAGTAAGATTTTGGCTAATTTCTCCTTTCAGGTGAAAAATTAAAAATTGATTTTTTTTGTGGCATTTTAATTTATGATATATGGATAGTAATTGCATTTCCTCATTTCAAATATAACCTTTAATCTTGTAGAGTTTTTGTGCATATCATTTTCTTTTAATTTGCATAGTAAATTTGATCATTTCTTTTCACAGAGAATTGACATGGTTCCTGAACTTCTGAGTTCCAACTTGTGTTCTCTGTTCTAGCATAACTACCATTACTCAAGTGGATACCTCTTGTATACACTTCTTACTATATATTTACATAGTAAACATAATTTAAAACCTTCAATGTCTAATGAGCACTTCCACCCTCAGGTTAGCATTCTCTTGTATTTAGGAGATGAACCACAATGCTGAAATCATCAAAACTCACTTCACAAAGAGCGTCATTAACTCCAAGGTTTGCTGCATCTAATTTTCAAAAATGTTGTTTTTTTTAAATTATGGTTTATGATTGAATGTGCACTGTAAGGAACTGTTGTTGTTTTATTACGTAAGGCCTGCCTTACATACGCCGAAGCTCAGATGAGGATTGATGACAGCACGAAGAGCCTGCGGGGCCTTAACAGACTGGCCAAGATCTTAAAGGGTGGGAGGACTGAAAAAGTGTATTTCCATTTAAATGAAATAAAATAAAGAATTTTGAAACATCTCTTTAAACATGAAGCAGTCTTTAACCCTTGACGTTGATCCAGTTTGTAAGAGTTGCTTATTTTACTGTTTTTCAGAGCACTGACCCTCTCCTCTCCTGAAGTAAGTTTTCATATGGACAGTGAGACACATGACCCTATAGATCTGCAGACCAAAGAACTGAAGTGAGTGCTATATACATCTTTCTGCCAAAGGGTTTAAAATGTTAATGTTTTGATTTTACTTCTATTATTTCTGCTGATTGTATGGCGAAATATAATATCGTTCGTTTTTCCCAAGCTGTCTGTGTCTGGATTCTGGAAGTTCAAACTTACATTTTTCTCCAGGGAGACAAATTCTATGGTGGAGGAGTTCATGTACAAATCAGCATATTAGAAAGATTTCTGAAGGATCATGTGACACTGAAGACCGGAATAATGATGCTGAAAATTCAGCTTTGCAATCACAGGAATAAACATAACTAGTTACATTGTACAGTATATTACAATAGAACAGTTTAAAATTGTAATATTTCAAAATATTACTGTTTTTTCTGTATTTTTCATCAAAGAAATTGTTATTAAAATCTTACCAACCCCAAACTTTTAAATTCAGTTGAACAATTTTTAAATAAAATAATTTGCTGTGTTGAAAAAAAAAAATCTATTAGTGTAGTTCTTAATAGTAAGATTTTGGCTAATTTCTCCTTTCAGGTGAAAAATTAAAAATTGATTTTTTTTGTGGCATTTTAATTTATGATATATGGATAGTAATTGCATTTCCTCATTTCAAATATAACCTTTAATCTTGTAGAGTTTTTGTGCATATCATTTTCTTTTCATTTGCATAGTAAATTTGATAATTTCTTTTCACAGAGAATTGACATGGTTCCTGAACTTCTGAGTTCCAACTTGTGTTCTCTGTTCTAGCATAACTACCATTACTCAAGTGGATACCTCTTGTATACACTTCTTACTATATAATCCAATGTTGAGAGGTGTGCTTTCTAGCATAACTACCATTACTCAAGTGGATACCTCTTGTATACACTTCTTACTATATATTTACATAGTAAACATAATTTAAAACCTTCAATGTCTAATGAGCACTTCCACCCTCAGGTTAGCATTCTCTTGTATTTAGGAGATGAACCACAATGCTGAAATCATCAAAACTCACTTCACAAAGAGCGTCATTAACTCCAAGGTTTGCTGCATCTAATTTTCAAAAATGTTGTTTTTTTTAAAATTATGGTTTATGATTGAATGTGCACTGTAAGGAACTGTTGTTGTTTTATTACGTAAGGCCTGCCTTACATACGCCGAAGCTCAGATGAGGATTGATGACAGCACGAAGAGCCTGCGGGGCCTTAACAGACTGGCCAAGATCTTAAAGGGTGGGAGGACTGAAAAAGTGTATTTCCATTTAAATGAAATAAAATAAAGAATTTTGAAACATCTCTTTAAACATGAAGCAGTCTTTAACCCTTGACGTTGATCCAGTTTGTAAGAGTTGCTTATTTTACTGTTTTTCAGAGCACTGACCCTCTCCTCTCCTGAAGTACGTTTTCATATGGACAGTGAGACACATGACCCTATAGATCTGCAGACCAAAGAACTGAAGTGAGTGCTATATACATCTTTCTGCCAAAGGGTTTAAAATGTTAATGTTTTGATTTTACTTCTATTATTTCTGCTGATTGTATGGCGAAGTATAATATCGTTCGTTTTTCCCAAGCTGTCTGTGTCTGGATTCTGGAAGTTCAAACTTACATTTTTCTCCAGGGAGACAAATTCTATGGTGGAGGAGTTCATGTTGTTGGCGAATATCTCTGTAGCACAGAAGATCTATGATGAGTTCTCAGAATGTGCCTCAGAAAGGCTGCAAAATTAAGGGTGGGTGGAAGCTCAGTAGTTTCTTGTTTCATTTTTATATAACCCACACTTTGCAACTACAACATGATGTATGTGAGCAAAAGAGGCTTTGTCTTATGATGTTGAATAATTCACTGAACAGATTCCTGAAGGGTTTTGGCTGTGGAAATCATACCACTAACTTACCAAGTTTACAAACGCCAGCATAAAACCAAGTGTAAAACCAGTGTCAGACGCCTGAGAGACGAACAAAAAAGAACTTCACCTTGAGTGTATCAGGGCTTTTACACCAGCAGGTGGCGAGCAGTGAGTGTCTTTTCTAATGTGGAAGCCAGAGCATCCAAAACTTTTTCATGCTGCAACCCACCTAGATGGGTATAATCATCCCCACATTTTAAACGTTTGCAGAATTTTGGTAATTTTCTTTGATTTTGCCTTATTCCCTTTTTCCAGGACCTTAACATCCACATAGATTCAGCCAAAGCTCTGGCTGATTCCCTGAACAATGCAACAGTTGAGAACTTTCCGTACTTCAACACCCTGCTGAGGATTCTGGCCACCCGCTGCATGATGCAGGCTGTGTATTTCTGCTCTGGCATGGACAGTGATTTCCACCACTATGGCCTGGCATCACCCATTTACACACACTTCACATCACCCATCAGGAGGTGAGACGCACTGGACCACTGAATCAATTTGAAGGAACAGTTGACCTAAAAATGAACATTTTCTCATGGTTTGCTTCTCATGTCAACCCACATGTGTCTTCAGATGAACACAAACAAAGGTTTATAGAAAAATACTCTCTGAGTCCATATAATGCCAACTAAATGGGTGCCCAAATATTGATGCTCCAAAAAGCACACTGCCATTGTGACTGGAATCCATACGACCCGAGTGGATGAAAATGAGGGAAAAAATACTAATATTTAAAACCTATTTGAACTATAAGCCATTACTTTTCGAGATACTGTTGAATGTGCATTAATAAGAGGCTTGCATAACAGTTTTGTGAAGCAATTGTTAATAG
The DNA here is from genome assembly GCF_001515625.1 of Sinocyclocheilus rhinocerous. NCBI lineage: Eukaryota > Metazoa > Chordata > Actinopteri > Cypriniformes > Cyprinidae > Sinocyclocheilus > Sinocyclocheilus rhinocerous. The sequence continues at coordinate 5,806 of NW_015666552.1, forward strand.
TTAGTTTAAAGACCGCCTGTGGTGAAAATTAAAGGGTTAGTTCACCCAAAAAAGAAATAAAACAAAAATAACGACTTTATTCCACATTTTCGTCTCTACTGCGTCACTTGTTGACGTGCGTTCATGACAGTATCATGACGCGAGCGTGTGGCGGCGCCAGCGCTGACCCACGCCAGATCTGGGTCAGCGCTGGCGCCGCCACACGCTCACGTCATGGTACTGTCGTATCGAATAAAGTCGTTATTTTTGTTTTCTTAGCGCAAAAAAGTATTCTCGTAGCTTTGTAACTTTACAGTTGAACCACTGATG
>NW_015666552.1:6124-18637 GCF_001515625.1 Sinocyclocheilus rhinocerous
ACTACTTTGTCGATCATCTTGGTACTTTTCTGGACCTTGAACGTGGTAGTTACCTTGCTGTCTATGGGAGGGTCAGAGAGCCCTCAGATTTAATCAAAAATATCTTAAATTGTGTTCCGAAGATGAACGAAGGTCTTACGGGTTTCTAACAACATGAGGGTGAGTAATTAATGACAGAATTTTCATTTTTGGGTGAACTAACCCTTAAGTTTTTAACATTGTTTACCTGTCTCTCTGGTGTTTGTAATTTGCTGAAAGACAAACTATGTGCAAAATCAACCTAACAACCGTTACTTGTCTGACATTGTTTAGAGATCATTCCAACATGATGATTTTTCGTTAACACTTCTTCACCCATTCACATGTTGACCCCACTTGACGAAACATTTATGCTTTTTTTATTTTGTAGATATGCTGATATCATAGTTCACCGTCTGTTAGCAGTGGCTATTAACGCAGACAGTACATACCCAGAATTGATGGACAAGCATAAGCAGTCATCCTTATGCAACAACCTCAACTACAGACACAAAATGGCCCAGTATGCACAGAGAGCCTCAGTGGCGTTCCACACTCAGGTAAAGTGCAAACCAAAAAAATCCTGACTTTAATGATTTTTGGAATAACTGTCGCAATTTTTTTAAATATATGGTGTCTTTAATCTTTACCCTTCAGCTATTCTTCAAGAATAAGGGACTCATAAATGAGGAAGGCTTCATTCTTTTTAGAAAGAAAAAATGCCATTATCATCCTCATCCCTAAGTTTGGAATGGAGGGCACGGTGTTCTTTGACAACAAGGACAAACCCAGCCCTCATCTCAAATTTGATTCTGAGGTATGGATAAACTTTGATATCAGGGTGTGGAACCACAGGCAGTATTAGCCTTACAGGTCATGTTCATAAGATGTTGCATGCTTATGTATACATGATATAACCTGTTTTTTTTTCTCCTCAGGGTCCTACACTCGAAGTGGAGGAACACACTTTCCGCATGTTTGACAAAGTTAAAGTAACGATCAGCCTTGACGCTTCCAACATCCAGCATCAATGGATCAGAATGGCGCTCATTGAACCAGTGGTATGTTTTTGTTTTCTAATTTTTTTTTTATTGTGAGAATACTGCAACCACATAATTACATGGCTTTCTGAAATGATTCTGACTGGTCGATCACAGCTGCAATTATTTTTGTATAATAACTTCTAAATTATGATTGACCAGTCTCCTACGCTGTGCAAGTTTCATGCCTCTTGAATCAATTCACAATTTCTTTCTTGCAGTAAAATAATTTGAACTAGTTTGCATGATTTATAAGGTAAAAAGCTGTTTAATAAGCCCCTTATCACAAAATAAACCTCTTTAGGCTGATCAGGACTCTGACATGGTGTTTTATATCATCTTGATGAGCATCATTTGCGATAATTAAGGGATTAATTACACAACAACTTGCTAAATAAGTAAATAATAATTTTTTACAATAACCATGAGTGTACATTATCATTTATCCTTTATGTCCCGATAGTTTATGGCTTATTTGTGGCGATATCTCCCCTTGGTTTCAAAACTTGTTTAGTGTTGTTAGCTACAACTCTAGACACATGTTAGATCATCAGGCTCAAACAGTTGAAACTATATAGAAATAACGCTTTTTTTTTTTTAAACCACTAAAGTAGTTTTGTTTTTTCCAGATCCCTGGGGTTAGTGTACCTGTTCCAGAGTCGGAACCAGAGGCCAAAAAACCCAAGCTTGACTGCTGACACCTGAGCACCTAGAACCAACTCCTAAAAGCAAACATTACATGAAAAGCCTTTCGGTTCATCTACAAGGGAAACTTGAGTGAATGCATAAGTGGAAAAAATTGACATGAAAGGAGTGTTTTTTTTGTTTTTTTTTATATCAATGTACACCAGTACTGTTTTTGATTTTGTCTACATTTTAACTTGCTAATGTACTGTTTTTTATAGTCCGAACTGTGGAATTATTATACATTCCATTTAAGCAATAGTGTTGTCATCCTTCAAATCTGAGATTCATTGAAAACAACATATTAAAAGGACTTTTTTTTTAAAAGAAATTCTTGTTTTTCAGTTACATGTTTTGTCAAGTGAATACAACCATTTGAAATGGGCTGTCACAGAGATTATATTCTGTTATATTCAGGGTTGCCACTCTTTCTGATCAATTAATTTCCATGACTTTAAACCAAAATGCCAAACCCCAACATTTAATTTTGAAGTTGACACTAGTGTAATTTTAACTTCATTGATAAGAACAAATGTTCAAAAAACATTTGGCTAAAAACTATTTTTAATACAATCCACATGAGCACATTGTGGAATTCAAGGGATTATCACAACCTTTTAAGAGATCAGAGCTACTGGCAATGTGTGCATAACCGGATTTGATAGTATAGAAATACTTGATACAGCTAAGTACTTACAGTGCATCCGGAAAGAATGCACAGCACTTCACTTTTTCCACATTTTATGTTACATCCTTATTTCAAAATGGATTAAAATTCATTACTTTACTCAATTCTACAAAGAGTACCCCATAATGACAACATTAAAGAAGTTTGTTTGAAATCTTTGCAAATTTATTAAAAATAAAAGCACGGAGAAAAATTTTTTTTTTTTTTTTTTAAATCACATGTACATAAGTATTCACAGCCTTTACTCAATACTTTGTTAAAGCACCTTTGGCACCAATTAAAGCCTCAAGTCTTTGAGTATGATGCTACAAGCTTTGCTCGTCATCATTTGGCAATTATCTGCCATCCTTCTCCTCTTCTCTTCACCTCTCAAGCTCTGTCAGGTTGGATGGGGGCAGACACACATTGTCAGGTTTTTCCAGAAATATTTGATTGGGTTCAAGCTCAGGCTCTGGCTGGCCCACTCAAGGACATTTACACAGTTGTCTATAAGCCACTCTTGCTGTGTTTAGGTTCATTGTCCTGTTGGAAGGAGAACGCTCTGGACTGGGTTTTCATTAAGGCTCTCAATATTTTGGTGCATTGAGCGTTTCTTCTATTCTGATGAGTCCCTCCCTGGCGCTGAAAAACAGCCCCTCAGCATGAGGCTGCTACCAGCACGCTTTACTTTCGGGATGGTACTCTGCAGGTGATGAGCAGAGCTGGTTTCCTTCAAACATGATGCTTAGAATTGAGGTTCATCACGCCAGAGAATCTTGTTTCTCAGCGTCTAAGGGTCCTTTAGGTGCTTTTTTTGCAAATTCCAAGTTGGTTTTCGTGCGTTTTCACTGAGGAGAAGATTGAGTCTGGCCACACCGACATAAAGCCCAGATTTGGAAGTGTTGCAGTGATGTTTGTGCTTGTTTAGGTTTCTCCCATCTGCATATATGATCATGGAGCTCAACTAGAGTGACCATCAGCTTCTTGGTCACCAGTCTAGACAAGGCCCTTCTCCATCAATTGCTCAGTTTGGCCAGGATGCCAGCTCTAGGAAGAGTCCTGGTGGTTCCAAACTTCTTCCATTTACAGATGAAGGCCATTGTGCTCATTGGCACCTTCAATGCTGCAGAAATGTTACTGTATCCTTCCCGGTGCCTCGATACAATCCTGTCTCGGTCTACAGACAATTCCTTGGATTTCTTAGCTTGGTTTGTGCTCTGACCTGCACTGTTAACAGTGGGACCTTATAGAGACAGGTGTGTGCCTTTCCAAATCATGTCCAATCAACTGAATTTACCACAGGACACTTGTTGTAGAAACATCTCAAGGATGATCAGTGGAAACAGGATGCACCTGAGCTCAATTTTGAGTGTCATGGCAAAGGCTGTGAATACTTATGTACAGGCGATTTTAAATTTTTTTTATAAATTTGCAAAGATTTCAAACAAACTTCTTTCATGTTGTTATTATGGGGTATTGTTTGTAGAATCTGGAGGAAAATAATGAATTAAATCCATTTTGGAATAAGGCTGTAACAACAAAATGTGAAAAAAGTGAATCGCTGTGAATACTTTCCGGATGCACTGTATATTACATAAACACATGATTAGCCTGAAAATTTTATTTTATGATAAAGCAGAGTAATAAAAAAAATAATTCATGATTTTTCCATAACTGAAAATTATATTGATTTTCATAACTTCTTCAAGCCTGGAAATCATAATTTTTAATTATTTGCTTTTACACGACAAAGGAACCCTAAATATTGTGTTGTGTAGCATTCAAAAAAGAAAAACCTGTGCTATAGTTATATGTGCGCTATATTTGCGCCCTTTAAGAACGGCAAAGCACACAGCTGTCAGTACAATGGATTGGACTAATTTAGATCAGCCGTGTACAAAAACAATGGTACATTCTACTGTGATGCCTTTTTTTTGTTAATATATTAGATGAAGACAACAAAGATGAAGTCTGATGTCATCGTCTGTAAGAAGAAATTACAAGCAGATAAAGGACACCATCACCATTTTTATCTAGACATTTTATTACAATTCAGATACATGTCACCATAATATGTATACCATGTAGTATCTCCATATGTTTGTTAGTGATTGATTAATTCATAAATAATTTTAAGACTGTAAAAAAAAGGCCCTATAAAAACAGCTAGAGGAAATGGTTACATATCTACCACCCTCTTTTAAAAAAATCACAAGTAATTGAAAGCTACATTTCACAATCAATAAAACCCATACATAATCTTCAATCTAATTCAAGTTTTTGGAGCAAGAATAAATACTGTAGATTAGTCCGTACAAAAACTTTCACAAGGCTCAGACAGTAAAACCAACTTAGATGACAACAAAGATGAAGTCTGATGTCATCGTCCGTAAGAAGAAATTACAAGCAGATAAAGGACACCATCACCATTTTTATCTAGACATTTTATTACAATTCAGATACATGTCACCATAATATGTATACCATGTAGTATCTCCATATGTTTGTTAGTGATTGATTAATTCATAAATAATTTTAAGACTGTAAAAAAAAGGCCCTATAAAAACAGCTAGAGGAAATGGTTACATATCTACCACCCTCTTTTAAAAAAATCACAAGTAATTGAAAGCTACATTTCACAATCAATAAAACCCATACATAATCTTCAATCTAATTCAAGTTTTTGGAGCAAGAATAAATACTGTAGATTAGTCCGTACAAAAACTTTCACAAGGCTCAGACAGTAAAACCAACCACAGTATTCAGCATTCATATGAGATGACATGAGCACCATACAGCTTAATGTGTCGCGCGTATCCTCCACAGCTTTGGGGTAAGAGTGTGTAAAGTGCCTGTTCTGTCCCTCATGCTCAGTGTGGCAGGGTGAACAACTGCAGAACAAAACATTTCTTAGTGTGGTTATGCACAGTGCTTTCTATCATCAAGTATAAACTATAATAAAGTGAATACAGTGTATTTTGAGTGTACAAAACTAAAGCTACAAAGCTGAATTAAGTATTAAAATGTGATGCATTGCAGAGTGAATGATTTTTTTTTTCCTGTTGTAGAGTGTGTGAGAGACTTTACCTTTGGTTTAGTGTGTCTAGTGAAAGGTACACCCTCTTCAGCAGTGTGTGTGTCCAGCATGTCCTTACTCTGGCTGTCTGAACTGAGGGTGTCCATTAAGCTGGTAGTGCACACTGAGTGAGTGTTATAACCGCTATCCACCTGCAGAGAACACGAGGGACAGATTAAGCCTAACAATTAGCTGAAGACCGTAGTTCACAAGTCCATCATAAAAGCTTGCAAAAGTAATTTATAAAGCATAAACTTAGTCATAGTAACAATAATGATTACTACATTTTAGTCTCATTAAATAGTGCTACAATAATAAAAAAAAGAAAAAAGTTTATGCATAATTTTTAAAAATGTTGAAAATGTATGCTTTATCTACAGCAAACTTTAAACACGTTTTAAGTTTGTCCTTTAGAAATAAGCAAGCATTTTCTATAATAATTTATTAAATATCAAATAATAATATTAACATTTAAATAAAGATAATGATAATTATATAGAGAGATATTCTTAAAGGTTGTGCTTTAGAAAAAAAGTGCACATTTTTATAATATATATTAATAATAAAAATATATATAATAATAATAATTAAAAAATTAAAAACATTCTTTATATACTACAATTTTTATTCATATTTTGAATTAGCTTTTTATATTTTAAGGCCCAGAAAGGTAGTAAGGACATCGTTTAAATAGTCCATGTGACATCAGTGGGTCAACCGTAATGTTACTTTTTGTGCCCAAAGAAAACAAAAATAAGGTTTAAATTCAACAATTTCTTCTCTTCTGTGTCAGTATTCAACGTTTTTAGGAAGACTGTTTTATGTACAGTGTGCGTCTTCTGCTTGTAAACAAGCCCCAGCGCATCTGGGTTCTACGTTACTCCCGTGTCAGCAGCATCACATGCATGTGTCGTGGTACTCTCGAGAACGCATGGCAAAGACTGACACGAAGGGAAGAAACTGTCAAATAAAGTAGTTTTTTTTCTTTGCACACAAAAAGTATTCTCGTAGCTTCATAGTATCACAGTTGAACCACTGATGTCACATGGACTATTTTAACGATGTCCTTACTACCTTTCTGGGCCTTGAACGTGTCAGTTCCGACTTCACATACACTTATCCAAAGAGTTGGTGAAGAGATAATAATAAATTATATTGCAAATAATTAATTACAAAAATGATTAAATATTTTAGCCATTTACTTGCATGTCATGTGACCATTACCCGACATCAGAGAACCATGAACATGCAAATGTGTTGTTAAAGGGGTAGTTCAATAATTACTCACCCTCGTGTCATTCCTTCCCCGTAATACCTTCGTTCATCTTCAGAAAACAAATTAAGATATTTGATGAAATCCGAGAGCTTTCTGACCCTGCATAGACAGCAACACAACTGACACGTTCAAGGCCCAGAAAGGTAGTAAGGACATCGTTTAAATAGTCCATGTGACATCAGTGGGTCAACCGTAATGTTACTTTTTGTGCCCAAAGAAAACTAAAATAAGGTTTAAATTCAACAATTTCTTCTCTTCTGTGTCAGTATTCAACGTTTTTAGGAAGACTGTTTTATGTACAGTGTGCGTCTTCTGCTTGTAAACAAGCCCCAGCGCATCTGGGTTCTACGTTACTCCCGTGTCAGCAGCATCACATGCATGTGTCGTGGTACTCTCGAGAACGCATGGCAAAGACTGACACGAAGGGAAGAAACTGTCAAATAAAGTAGTTTTTTTTCTTTGCACACAAAAAGTATTCTCGTAGCTTCATAGTATCACAGTTGAACCACTGATGTCACATGGACTATTTTAACGATGTCCTTACTACCTTTCTGGGCCTTGAACGTGTCAGTTCCGATGCTGTCTATAGGCGTTTTCGCACCGCATAGTTCTAGGAAATTAGTTCAAGGAATTAGCCAACAGGTTAGTTCCTAGAGAACCAATTTCTCCCTTCGGCCGTTTTCCTGGTTGCATTCGCACCAGCAGCAGGAATTCTGAAGCGGCCGACAGCAACGTCTTTATTCGCGGCATTTACAAACATCAACAACCGGTGAATGGAGAACGACGTGTTCAGAGCTGTTTTTGTTGTGTGTCGTGGGTTTTGCATTAACCAAGATGTTATGTAAATGCACAGCTTACGCAATTGAAAGAGCATGAAAATCTGACTAAATCTCCTATGACAACTTGCAGCGTTGCATATCATCGAGGCTGAGAAAATAACACAATGCTGCAGACATGCCGTTATCAGTTTTCCACGTTCGTGGAGTAAATAATTTTACATAGCTTTTTAAAAATGTCGCGTAGCCAATGTTTTGTATGCATTTGGCCAGTGTACCCTACATCACTGGTAGTTCCTATAGAACAGTTTTAGACCCTGCTCTAAAGTAGGAGATAAATTAGCTCCCTCAAATGGAGTTCCTAGAACTAAATATGTTCCTAGTTCCTGCAGTGCGAACACGCCAAAAAGCGGGAACTTCAAGGAATTATGGAATGGTTCCTCTGGTGCGAAAGAGCCTTATGGAAGGTCAGAGAGCTCTCAGAGTTCATCAAAAATATCTTGTGTTCTGAAGATGAACAAAGGTCTTACGGGTTTTGAACGACATGAGGGTGAGTAATTAATGACAGAATTTTAATTTTTGGGTGAACTATCACTTTAAATGATTGAAATATTAACCTCTGTATTAATGATACCTTCTCAGGGGCTACTTCAAGCAAAATGTCATGTCTAAGGGGTTCAGCTGACAAAAAAAGGTTAAAGTAACCCCTGCACTACATATATAGTTATGCATACAACATAAAAAAAAAAAAAACTGGCACCATCTTAGAATTCTCACCTGATACAGGCGTCACAGAATGTTGAAGTCTGATGGGCGACAGAATAGGAGACGTGAAAGCAGGTGACGATTTCTCTGAAAACATGGGACTTGCGACACTGCCCAGACTGTATGCTCGACCCTGGCCTTGGATGGGACTGGATGAAAACTGGCCCTGAGGATTATGGATAAAATTCAATATTAAATTTTTAAAGATCTCAGACATCAAGTACCCTTGAACCACATTTTATTGGTCTACAAGGGTGTAGTTTCACCCTTGTAGTGTCATCATCTATGATCTGGTACATACAGACAAGGGTGTCCCAGTTGGAATGCCACACTGAAGTGGAGAGACAATAACAGAAGACACCATCTCTCGACTGCTGGGAGGAACATTATGGGAATATCTGTCTGGGCTGGAAGGGGTAGAGGACTCAGAGCCACTGTCATGGCCATCAAGAAACAGCTTCCGCCGCAAAGAAGAGGAGCTAAGGCTCTCCTGCACCTGTTCGGTTAGCTCTTCTGTCTTGTAGTAATCACCTGGTGCAACAGAAAGGAAATTCTCAAGTTAATATCAATATGTACCCAAGCAAAGAAAAGCATGCAAATATTTGCCAAATTTAAATAATCAATAGACAAGACCTGACACCCCAAAATTCAAGAAGTGCAATGAGGTCAGACTGTTAACAACCTTTTTGTACTTGACCTAACATTGTACTCAGTCAAATGCACTTTCAGGATTTTGTGGAGGGTGTCTGGTTAGGGATATAAGTAGTCATTGCATAAAAAGCTTGTAGACGTGTTTTAATATGAATAAAAGGGCAACCATGTAAGATTTTCACCATTTAGATTTTTTTCCCCATTACAAATTCCACTCTTATGAGTTTTTAAAAGGACAAATGTTTAATCTTATTTCTCAGTTAATGAGGTCATATAACTATGCATGAAAAGTATTAATAAGAAAAAAAAAGCAAAATGGTGATTCAAATAATTTTAGAAGAAATACATAAAGTCACACTATGGAACAGCTTTAAAGTTAATGTATTTTCTGATCACAAAGGCTGCATTTATTTTTATTATATTTATAAAAAAACAGTAACTACAAATATTATTACAATAAAAAAAACATTTCTATGTGAATATATTTGAAAATGTCATTTATTCCTCTCATACAAAGCTGAATTTTCACCATCATTACTCCAGTCTTCAGTGTCGTGATCATTCAGAAAACATTCTAATATGCTGATTTGCTGTTCAGTATATATTTCTTATTATCAATGTTTAAAACAGTTGTGCTTCTTAATATTTTTGTTAAAACTTTTGTACATGTTTTGGATTATTAAAATGGTCAAAACGTACTGATCCCATACTTTTGAACAGCACTGTATTATAAATTACATGTTTGCCTTCATTTTAAAATATAGTAATAATTTAAAAAAAGGTTACCCAGAACTTTTTCGAGATTGAAGTCCACAGGTAGAGACAAGACCGTCTGACAGATGGCTAAAACACAAACAAGCAAAGACCAATTACTCTAAATCCACATAGATACATTTCTAAATTTACGGTGGTGATCATTTATGAATTGTCTTAGAGCTGCTGAACAAACCATTTATTTTCTTTGATGACTGAATGTCATCTGTTACCAGTGGGGACAAAGAACCTAAAATGAGATAGTTTAAGTTAATATCTAAAAACTACATTGGTTGTAATAAAGTAGCATGAAAATATCTCTCTCTTTTATGTTCCATGACTTACTTTTCTGATGTGGCATTTTTACTGATGGTTTAGCTGCTGGTGGTCCCCATGGAGAGGGAACAATTGCACCTTTAGTGAAAAACTGAACAAACAAAAATAATGACACATCTTTCTCTTTAGTTAAAATAAAACATTTTCATGAACAGGGATTGTGTTATAAGAAGTAAAGCAGTTTTACCTGTTCAATAGCATGTTGCCGTTTTTCCTCAATCTCAGCATCTGCCCTTGATGTGTTAAAACACAACTGAGTTAATATCATGAGAATATATTTACAAAAAAGAACGTCATTATTGTAATACACTTCAAATAAACGTACTAACAGCAATACATACCTGGTTTGGCTCAGAAACATAGCCTGGCGGTGAATGTCCTCTGAGTCTATTTCCACAGGAAGTAAATTTGCCATTTCATCGATGGACCATTTGAACTTGGCTGGTGTCTACAACAAACAACACAAACAGAAATTACATTTCTATCCTTTTTCATGATTTTCCCTCATATGCAGAGTCAGAAACTAACCGCTGAGGAGCTCTTGGAGCTCTTGAACACCGACGGGCTGGGCACCAGGGGCTCATGCAGACGATGATAGTCGTTTGGGCTCTCAAACGGGTTCAGGATAGCGGGTCTTCCAGGAGTCTCGGGTGTTATATGAATCTCTGCTATATCTCCCATCTTATAAACGGCGTCCGGCCAACCAGGCTACACTTTAACAAGAAAGAAATGAGTGAAAGACTTGGAGGTCCTTGAGATTATCAACAAATCAGAGCGGTAAATATCCTGTTTGATTAACTATATCATTGCATCTCGTTTGTGATGATCAAACGATTATTGCTCGGATTTTCTACCTTTGTTAGTTTGCAGTCTTTACATGTGTTTAAATAGACAAAAACGGGTAATAAATGTTATTAATTAATACTCACAACGTAACGTAACGAAACTCAAACAAGCCAGACAGTGATCGCTGAATAGCTCTAACGTCTGGTTTAATTTTCGCTCAAGAGGTGCTAGCCAATCACAATTCAGCAGAATATGCGAAACAACCAATCAGCTGACGAGAACGACCGACCTGCAGTCTGGACGTAACTTCCTTTCGAACATCTAAAACTTTATTGTCAGGATTGCCACCACAACAAAATCGCGAGGTGTGAACAAAACTGCTGTCGTCAGTTAGTTTATGGATACTGTGTAATGCGAGATTTGTGACGCTGCCCGGTTTTTAAATCGCAAATTGTTGGAAGACATCAGGGATTAACAGGAATAGACGTGTTAGGTCTTCTGAATGAATGCTAGTGCTTTGTTATTGTCGTTAAGTAATTAAATAGCTTTAGCACGTAGCATCATGGCCAGTCCCGCGAGCGCAAACATGAACGCGGTCCGGGAGACTATGGATGGTAAGATTAAAATGTTTACAACAAAGAAATACTCTTTTTAAAATGTTGTTGTTTCGAAACCTATTTGAAAGCATACTGAATACGGTATTGTTACTGGTACTGGTTGTTGGCACGCACACTGCATGATTCATTCTCATAAATCGCACTGTTAATTCAATGGAGCAGTTATGTGACACATGTATCGTTGTGTTTTGTTCTTACATTTCCAGTTCTCCTGGAGATATCCAGGCTGTTGAATACAGGATTGGACATGGAGTCTCTGTCGATATGTGTCCGTCTCTGTGAGCAGGGGATCAATCCCGAAGCCCTGTCATCAGTTATCAAAGAGCTCCGAAAAGCCTCGGACTCATTGAAGGTAGTGGATTTGCGTTGACACAGTCTTATTTCAGCTTCTCTCATTGGTTCTCTCATTGGTTTTACCCACTCTGCCTTGTTATTTTGGTTTGATGCAAAATCTTGCATAGCCATGCATATATTAATATTCTTGTTGTATCAGTAACCTAAGAAACTAGGTGATGTCTGATTAGTCAACATTTTAAATAGGGGTGCTTCGATTGATCGGCTACCGGTCACTATCGGCCGATAATCACGTTGGGATGATTGATCGGCTACCGGTCACTATCGGCCGATAATCACGTTGGGATGATTGATCGGCGGTCTCTAAAAAAACCGATCTCAAGCTGATGACACTGCCGTGAGAGGTTTGGCACGACATGCAGCTGCATCGTCTCAGTCTCTGTCCGGCGCGGGTGAAATCATTATAAGGCATATTTCTTCATGAAATAACTTATAAAGTAATTTGAAAACCTTGTGTGAGACGAAATTTCACAAACAGCGTGAGTGAATCACCGCTCGCGTGCTCTCCCTCTCAAAATACGCAAATGGCTTCAAATCACCACACATCGCGTCTGTCTATAAGCGAGCTGCACGCTGCACAATTGAAACAGGAATTGTCACTTGCACAATCAAGGCAGTTTCACATCGTCACTAAAGTTTATAAATTGCATTACTTTTTAATTCTTGACAGTGTTTAAACCATTCAGCGCTCGCGCGCTCTCCTGGAGACCGTGC
>NW_015666552.1:19569-47529 GCF_001515625.1 Sinocyclocheilus rhinocerous
ATCGGCTACCGATCACTATCGGCCGATAATCACGTTGGGATGATTGATCGGCTACCGGTCACTATCGGCCGATAATCACGTTGGGATGATTGATCGGCTACCGGACACTATCGGCCGATAATCACGTTGGGATGATTGATCGGCGGTCTCTAAAAAAACCGATCTCAAGCTGATGACACTGCCGTGAGAGGTTTGGCACGACATGCAGCTGCATCGTCTCAGTCTCTGTCCGGCGCGGGTGAAATCATTATAAGGCATATTTCTTCATGAAATAACTTATAAAGTAATTTGAAAACCTTGTGTGAGACGAAATTTCACAAACAGCGTGAGTGAATCACCGCTCGCGTGCTCTCCCTCTCAAAATACGCAAATGGCTTCAAATCACCACACATCACGTATAAGCGAGCTGCACAGTTGACACAGGAATTGTCACTTGCACAAACGAGGCAGTGTCACATTGTCACTAAAGTTTATAAATTGCATTACTTTTTAATTCTTGCCAATGTTTTAACCATTCAGTGCTCGTGCCTGGAGACCGTGCGCTCATGTACACTCGCTCGCAGCGCACACACATAATGCTAGGTTCACATTACTCCGTTTGTCGTGCAAACGTGGTGCGTATTTTTTCCGCGCTCATGTTAACGGGTTAAAGCGTTCACTGCACACGGTTGCGGTCCGGCAGTGCGTTCCAGGAGCGGTGCATCTGCCGTAGTGCAGAGATATGCTGTGTCCGAAATCGTTCACTCATTCACTAATCCCTATATAGTGTATGGCAGTTGAGTGGACTATATCAGAAAGAAGTGAACGGATTCGGACGGTGACGTATAGACTGCGCGTGAGACTTGGAGCTGTTGCAAAAACATCTTTGTCACATATGTAATTTTATATTACATGTAAATAATATTAATAGCAATAACACTCAAATAGCCTACTTTATTGTAATTATGCATAGGCCTACCTCCGCGTCAGCTTTGTGGTTTCATTGATGGCAGATTATTAATTTGTTTTGTAATACTTTTATGTTCATAATCATACTATTAAAATACTGAGAACAAAAATAAACACATTAACACATGTTCATAATTTTATGTATTTAGTATCTTGAAACTCTCCCGAGCAGAGTTTTTGAGCTGAGATAAGATAATGGTCGTAGAGCGCCCTCAGCCTAGGCGATTGTTAATTTTACATCAGAATGAATAGGCTTCCTACAGGTGATTAACGAACATTTTTAAATTATCCACCAAATTATCATCATTTTTGTAAGTTAACAACGATGCCACCTCAGTAAAATATTTTTGTTATTGCCTACATAATATATTTTTATATAATGTATGAAATAAACGTTAAAGTAGAAATAAGAAAGATGTAATCGCCATTTCTCATTCAAACTCGCTCACTCCCTCTCTCCCTCTTCCAGCTCGCCGGTTCTCCGCATTGGGTTGTGGGAAATAGTGCTTCAGCGAGTGTACATCGGTTGTACACTCGAAACCAGAATGCATTGTGGGTAAAAAGTAGTGAACGAATGTAGGGAATGAAGTAGTTCACTCAGAATTCGGACAGCACTACAAAATGGTTGACACCCGATATAGTGCACTATATAGTGGATAGGGAGTGGTTTCAGACAGTTTCCGCACCGAGTCTATTGCAGCGCTGCAAGCGCTGAATTAAAATTAAAGTAACAGCGCATTGTTTGCAGTATAAACATGGATTGACACGAAAATGCATATTATTAAAGTCTACTGTGTTTTAATAGTCTGTGTTTCACAGTCAACACGTATGGCTTTTTGGCTAGGTTTAAAGGGAAAGAGCACTTTTAGATAAACAATAATAGGCAATAATAGATGGCAGGTAGGAAAACAAAGTTCTTTATGAACGGCAGGATTGCTTGTAATAAAAAGATCTGTATGGGTGATCGGTATATCGGCAGATACTGCTTTCTGCGATCGGTGATCGGCCTCAAAAATCCTGATCGGAGCACCCCTAATTTTAAAGTGCAAATAGTTTCTGAAATGCCCACTCCTGGGTTGCTCTACCATGCAGATCACATATTGGGCATTCAGTTTGTTTTCCTTGTGGAGCACATGGGAGTTTCTGTAAAATGCTTACTAGGTAAGCAAGGTATGTTTTTGCTCGATTAGAAATAACCTGTTCAATTTCTGCCTAAAGAATAATTTGAAGCAAGTACTCTATTTTAATGCAAGCAGATAATATTAGACTTGGTGGGGATATTTCCACTTTTCAACATCTGTCACTACTGAACTATTTAAATAAAAACAGTGAAGGCAGATGAAGCTTATAGGCCTTAAATATTATTTATATTATTATTTATTTTTTAATCAAATGTGTTGTTTTTTCTTTTGTCATTTCATTAACTTTCATCTTTTATTGATCTTTTAGGCTTCTGAAAACAGCACTAGTCAAGGATGACCTGTCGAAATTTCATCTATGACAGAGTGGTCCCTGTTTGAGAAGAAAGAAAACTGCACAATGCATTGTGTATATAAGCATGTACATAGGATTAATGTGTTAAAACAGTTGTTTTGCCTTGTTTGACCTACTTTCATGTGCCTCAGCATGTACAATTGGACTGTTAAAGTGTGCTATTTTTTCCTTTTCTTTTTTTTTGTTATTTAAATATTGTGTATACGAATACTAAGTATAATTCATTATAATGCTAAAAGGAAAAACATCCTCAAAACAGATATTACTTTGTGGAATCATCTTTGCCTCCGTTTAAGTCAGTAAAAATGTTTTTTTTACCCTAACTGTGCTCTTTTTATGTGTGTGTCTGATCACTAAAACATTTGATCTGTACCACCATGTGCATTTACGTCTTTTAGCCACATGATGGCGACAGCAGTGCATTTATAGTTAATTACTTCTGCTTTGTATTCTGTCATAGCATTATAATTTCAGTCCTTTACGATTTATTTCTTTTAATCATTTACGAGAAATGTCATGGCCAGGATTCCTATCTGCAGCTCATGCATATTTCACAATAGAGGTTCGATCAGATCATCAGGCCTGTTCTCCAACTCACAGGTGCTTTTTTTTTGCACAGATCTGACATCAGTCTCTGGGAACGTTTAAGGTCACGTTTGGTAAAAGCACTGTGGATCTTAGATCAGCCCAAAAGGCAGCATACCTGGCGTGAGCTTCATTAACACCCAGCCGTGCTGAGAGGGAGAGGTGGCTGTGTCCTTGGTTCCTGCAGACAGGAGGCATAATGTTTCACTCCTGCAGCGAGAACTCATTTATGTGTCTGTAATCACCTCAACCTTATGTCTGCTCTTACTGCTAAATATTTACCCCCTAGTCCAGTCGTTTCTCAAGGAGAGGTTTTCGGCAGAATGTGCTCTAGTTTAAAGAAATAGTTCACTCAAAAATTTAAATTCGCATCACTTTCTCACCAATGGATCCTCTGCAGTGAATGGATGCGAGTCCCAAACAGCTGATGAAAACATCACGGTAATCCACACAACCCTAGCGCATCAATTAACTTAGTCTTGTGAAAGTGAAAAGCTGTGTGTTTTTAAGAAACAAATCCAACATTAAGATATTTTTTTAACTTAAAACGGTATCTTCTGGCCAAAATATGAGTCCTCTATAATTTTCGCTTTCTCCCATAAAAAAGTTGTCTTGTCTGAATCAAAGCTGAATTTCTCCGAAACTGTTCCCAAACTCATCTACATCTTGGATGGCCTCGGTGTGAGTATTTTAAGCAGGTTTTCATTTTTGGGTAACCTATTCCTTTACTGTAATTCCTGTTGAATTAGAGAAGGCAAGTATATAGCCTTATTTAGTGGATTCAAACATAATAGGGTTCTTTTATGCTTGAATCCACTAAATAAGGCTATAGCCTACTCATAGTTTTAACATGTTTTGATAGTAATCCTTCAAACATTTATTGATTTTGTGGAAGAAACACCACCTTTGAGTATGGGTCAAGGGTGCACCATCTTCAGGCCTCTCCATTGAATCACCTTTAACAAACACCAACAGCATGTGGAGAATGATTGCGACCGCTTGTTGGAATGACAGGTGTTATCAACTAAAGCGGACCAGGCGTGTCTCTTCACGAGGCCGGCTAATGATGCGCAACGATGGGGTAGTTTATTCCTCACTGTGAATTAGTATCATAAAGGTTGCCACAGTGACAGTGACATCACTCATCAGTACCAGCAAATAATTTTTGCTAGCTATATTTCAGTGACCATCAGTCTACAAGTATGCATCTGACTCCTACAGCACTTGAATGTTGTTCGTGGTCAATGTTTTTAAATCGATTTTTTCCAAGACGAACACCATCAAGAGTTTGCAAAGTGAGCCTACACTGACTTTGGTTAATTGAACTTCTAAAAAGGATGAAACCAAATAACACAATTAAGTATTCTGAGGTTGATGTGTAATTATCATATTCCCATCCTCTAATTCATGCATTAATTGCTTTAATTAGCAAAGCAATTTAAAAAACAATGCTTAGCTCTGTAATAGCATCCACCTTCAGTAACTGTTTATGTAAATTCCCTTGTGTTTGGTGTAGGTTAATGAAATGTTTGTTATTAAATGGGAATTCTGTGTGTTCAAGTATGTAATTATCAATAGTTTAGCTGTAAATTTAATCATTGTGTTTTAACCTTCTAAGTGATGCATGCAATGCAACAGGGTTCTTTGTTCACAGGTATGTGACAAATAACTGGTATTAATCTAAAGCTGGTGGAAGTGACAATACCCTTGTGCAAGGTTAATTGAAAGTTTAAAATGTATAATTGTAGTTTATAATCGCATTTTTTTTTTTTAAACATACTTCCTTTAAAAAGAATGGGTCAGATGACCTTTGTTGGAATATTTCCTTTCAGCAAATATTATGGCCCTTGGACACTGCTTGGAGTTTGGACCATCTCAGTTTCCCCCTTTTCTCCACTGTGCATTGAAGAAACCTAAAATTCCAAAAGCATATTTTAAAACAACTAAGCACAATACAACTTCTTTAGACAAGTTAAACATACAATTTATTGTTTCAAGGTTTGGGGTTGGTGCACTGAAAAAAAAGGTAACTTAAAATGGTAACATCTAAATATTCTGGTTTAGTTTAAGGTTCAAAATATTATTTAACATCATTGAACCAACTATCAATATCCAAACGATGTTTTATGGGTTAAATCGGGAAATAGCTCAATTGCAGATTACCCCTTTTTACAGTGTAAAATATTTTTTTCTGTTTTTGTAAGAAGCCTTTTGTGCTCATTATGCATTTATTTTAACGAAAATAAAGTAAAAATCATTATATTGTGAAAGATTATTACAATCATTATTATAATTAACTGTTTACTAAGTAAATACATTTTTAAATAATTTATTCCTCTAATGCAAAGCTGAATTTTCAGCCTCCATTACTCCAGCCTTCAGTGTCACATGATCTTTATAGACATCATTTTAATAGGCTATGCTGATTTGCTGCTCAAAAAACATTTCATATTATTATCATCAATGTTGAAAACAGTTGTGCTGCTTCATATTTTTTTCATATATTTGTGGAAAGGTCTACATTTTTTTCCAGGATTCTTTGATGTTCAGTAGTTCAAAGGAATAGCCTACTTAGAAATACAAAAAGAATCAACTTTTGATTTAAGGTACCCTCCTTACTGAATAAAAGTATTAATTTCTTTAAAAAATATTGACCAAATCTATCTATCTATCTATCTATTTATCTATCTAAATTTACACTGTAAAGGTGGCACAAAAGCACTTCTAAAGTGGCATTAATGCTGCTCAGAGGGAGAAGGGTCTGGCTGCAGCCTGGCACTTGCACTCTCAGACTTGTATTCTCAGACACTTGCGCTTCCGGCTAGCGACGTCACTTGCAGGCTTTATTTTTTATTTTGTTCTATTTTTTATTACTTTTTGTTTGAATCTCTCAACATTTTACAACAGTAGCCAGGTGGTGAAGACAAGAAAAAATAAACTAAATTACAATGTCACTTGCAATCGCCACTTGCACTCTCAACATTAAAACTAATTTAGTATTATAACATACAGGGTCCTGCAAGAAAAAGACAAGACCCGCAAATCCGTGGCCACAGAACAGCGGAATATGAACGCAATGCACAAAGTCTCTCGTTAAGCGTTTTCCTCCTGTAGAAAAACATAAACACTTAACATGGCTTAATGTATTACGATGCTATTAAAATATCAAATTAAATATACATTTTATTAATATAATGAATATGTAGGCTATATAGTATTTTCCTCCCATACCGCAAAACGTGGCATAATGTGGCATAATGGACTAAAAAGGCCAAACTCAATATGCTCCTCTACATTATCAATATACATAACTAATAGGCTATGTACAGGCAAGCAGGTGAGCCCAGAATAAATGCAACACGCACAGTTTCGTGTTAAGCGTTTTTCCATATAGAATAAACTGTCTACAGCTCTTTTATATAATTGTCTTTGTCCATTACAGTTTTTTCCAATTGCTAAAACACAATTTTTCAAACTAGTCTGGTTTTATCAAAAAACTTAACACAATTCACAAAACCACACACCCAAACTGCAAAATACCTCATATATCCTGCAAAATGAAGCACTGCAACCGAAACTACACATAGCATTATCAAAAGCAAACTTTTGCATGAAATGGCACACAGCAAGTGTCTGAGAGTACAAGTCTGAGAGTGCAAGTGCAAGGCTGCGGCTAGACCCACTTGTGCTCAGAGGTGGTATAATCTAAGATAGATCTATCTAACTATCTTTTAAACTCTATAACCCAAAATCTTTGTGGTGTTGTTTTTTAAGATGAAGATCATATTCTGTGAAACGTAGCTCAACGTTGACAATCGTGGTGATTTGTCTCACAACACACATAACAACGAGTCTTTTGGCGTCGATTAATCTTTGCACAGCCGCCTCACACACACCTGTCAAAAGACCTCTAAGAGAAAAGTACTTTTCTTTCACTTTACCCGCTCATGTGGAATGTCACAAAAGCTCTACGTCCGACAGACTTGAACTCTTCCGGATGTCAAGCCTGTTACTAACTTCATCAGAAGTGCATCAATTCCCATTAGTTGCAAATGAACGTACGCGAGGAGCGTCACCTCGATGCCCATTTGATCAGCGTCGCCGTTTAAATGCCACTTCGGTTCTCATTAACCTCCGCACCGGACATTTACCGCGCGTCCGAGCCGAGCTTCCCACTAGACACACAAAAAGGGGTTGATAATACTAATCCTCGTGTTGTGACAGCGCTGTTTATAATGATTAATGATCCCGTGTTTTAGGTGATTACAGTGGCGCCGAGTCTCCATACTTGTTTCAATTACTGTTGTGAAGGTCGCTAAACTAATCCCTCACCCCCGTACGCATAATCTTTTCCCATTAAAAATCATACAGTGCTTTGTGCACTCGTGCTCATTTGAATCACAGGCTCTGCTAAAGGAAAAGACATCTTCAAGTACTACTGCTTTCGACAGGAAATATGATGATGATGTTGATGATGTTTGTTGTGCTCTTCCCAATGCTGTGACTCATTGACCTGCTCCCTCAAGGGATTTCTCAATTGGGCTTTAGCATTTAATACATCGTTATTTGTCTAATTAGAGTGGATGGAATGATATTTAGGCCTCATGAATTTGATCTGCTACCGAATTCTTTCTCTACAGGCTTGAGTGGGTCATATATTATTGTTGACAAGACCAGAAGCAACCTGTCATTTTCTATCAGGCCCAGTTCGTTGTACTTTACACAGAGCTTTAGATGCATAACGCATGACTATATTTAAATTATTTTTATGTGACAAGATCCATGTGGCCTGGAAAATGCAGCCAACAACTGTACATTGCCTTGGGGCATATTAGGCTACAGCTGAAAAGATGTGGTGCTTCTCACAGAAATATGATGTTGGCAGCGTAAAATTCCCTTATATACTGAGAGAGTTTCAGATGTATAAGTGTCACATGGCTGAGTTTAGACCCTATTACATGTATCTTAGATGGTATGTTACACATTTTTATAGGAGTTACAACTATACTGTCCAAAGTCTCCTGAGTTTTCTGTGAATCCAAATATTCAGACTATAAGCAATTCATAGAGTGCTGCAGGAATGAGTCCTAAAATCACTATCGCATGTTACTGCTGGTGTTCCCCAAGGCTCAGTCTTGGGGCCTATTCATTATTTATTTACTGATTCTTGGACAAATTTTCAGAAAGATTGGAATTCATTTCCATTGCTATGCTGACGACTCCCAGCTTTACATATCTTCCATGCCTAATTCATTTTTTTCTTCACATTCTCTGTCAAGTTTAGCTGAAATTAAAAATTGGTTTTCATCTAATTTCCTTAAACTTAATAGTGACAAAACTGAAATTCATCTTGTAGGTATGACATCTAATCTGGTCAAATCTGATTTTTTCTGTGACTATTGACCAGTCAATACTTTTTCCATCTTCTAAAGTAAAAAGTCTGGGTGCTGTCCTCGATAGCAACTTATTTCTGGAACCTATTCCATAGAGCACATTTCTCCTGTTCTTTACCACTTGCATTGGCTTCCGGTTAAATATCAAATTGGTTTCAAAATCCTGCTTCTTACTTACAGGGCTCTTAATAAATCACCTCCTTCATATCTCTCTGATCTTCTTCAAATCTACACTCCTGTACGTACTCTTAGATCCTCTCTTAATCAATCTCTTTAGACCAACCACGCGTTCGTCTGAGAAGTATGGGGTCTCGGGCTCTTTAGTTATGCTGCCCCTCATTTGTGGAATGCCCTTCCTCATGCCCATTCCTCAGCGACAGTCTTCACACTTTTAAATCACATCTTAAAATTAATTTAAACAGGCTTATTTATGATTGTTCGTGTGTTGATTAGTTTCTTATTTTTGTAGTGTTTTAATGTACAGTATTTTGTAGTTTGCCTTGTTTGCTGTTGTTGCATTGAAGTTTTAGTACGATTTAAGTGACCTTGTCCTTGAGTGTCATGAAAGGTGCCTATAAATAAAAATGAATGAACGAATGAATGAAATCTGGAAATTAATTAGCATTTTTATTAATTTATTTTAAATCAAGTTGTTGTTTTTTTGGTTAAACATTTTTGGTTAAACACCTAAATGTCTGCAGTTAACACAAGCTCAGATATCTACAATATATCTTACAGCATAAAATACATCAGCAATACCCCACACAAATGATTTTAAGTTTTTAGGTCTTGATCAATGGTTAAGTGTCTAAAATGGAGGTTTTCGGTTATTGGACATCATCACCACCACGCTGAACAGCTAAACCCATCTACTCTGCTTTTACACCATCGTTGTATTTAAACACTCTTGCAAACTATTCTAACGAATACTTTCCAACTTGTAGATTTTAAATAAAGATTGAAAGAGTCGGACTCTCAGTGGTGATGATGACGCTGAAGTTATGCAACCGTTGTGTAGTTTGGTTATAGCTTTGTTGAATTTAGTAATGTAATTGTACTTGTGCTTTAAATTTTAAATATTATATTATGTCCAATTAAAAAAAAATCTAATTGCACAAATGTATGTTTTCTGGGCCACCATGGGCCTACCCATCTACTCTGCTTTTACACCCTCGTTGTATTTAAACACTCTTGCAAACTATTCTAACTAATACTTTCCAACTTGTAGATTTTAAATAAAGATTGAAAGAGTCGGACTCTCAGTGGTGATGATGACGCTGAAGTTATGCAACCGTTGTGTAGTTTGGTTATAGCTTTGTTGAATTTAGTAATGTAATTGTACTTGTGCTTTAAATTTTAAATATTATATTATGTCCAATTAAAAAAAAATCTAATTGCACAAATGTATGTTTTCTGGGCCACCATGGGCCTACAGACCATGTCTGTAAAATATGACTTAATTTTCACCAAATTTGGGGCAGATTATCCTCAGGCATTGCTGACCAAACTTTTCATATGTAATGCATCAAAAACTTTGACTTTGAAACTAAGTTTGGCATGTTATTGCAAACATGCCCTGACACAACAATTTGGTGACAGCATTGGTCAAAAGAAACTAACGAACTAACTAAATAAACAAATAATGTTAACACACACCTGTTTTCATTTGTTTAATAAAAAGGTTAATCTTCCTTAGGATGTTCACTGTCATCAAAGCTGCTTCTGGTACCTCAAAAATTAGAATGAAGTTTGTGAGTTGTCCTCCAAACTAAATGACCAGTATAATCATATTTTTGTAACTGAAGCAAGTTGTCATATATTTTTTATATTATATTTTACACCATTTAAATTACAGTTTGTATTGGTTAATATAATGGTTTGTGTTATTTTTGTGGTTTGTGGTTGTTATGGTTTTGTGTTTCAAAACACGTAGTGGAAATCAGTGCTGTGTATATCTCTTTTTTTTCAGAAGCTGGTCCAGCATCACTACAAAAGAGAACTTCTTCCCAAGGCCTAACTCACTCCACTGGCCCGCACTAGCAGTGAGTCTTTTATCCGCAGCTTGCTCACTGCTGTAGCTGAGTGAAGGTTATTTGCCAGCTGAATGACCCCTCTTGTTTAGGTTTGATGGATGTCGTAGAAAGTGAAACCAGCAGGGGGTCTAAGGGGCAGAATGTGTGTGTGTGTGTGTGAGAGAGAGAGCGAGTGAGTGTAAGGAAAAGGATGCTCTATGATCTGTGAAGAACCAGAGCGAGAGAGAAAGAGAGTGTGCACCTGAATGTTAGCATCAATGCTTATGAGGCTTATCCATCAAACTCAACACACAGCTAAGCACGAATGAATAACCCTCGCCCTCTCTCCGCCTCAAGAGGAAAGGATAAAAAATCACACTGCCTTTGAGGTCACAGAAGTTGGTGGTGGAAAAGTTCAGTTACATGCGTTTTAAAGGAAGCGTTCTTCCTCAAAACAGGTTACAGACCTCTGGAATGGATGGTAAAGAGGAGATAAACCTCAGGAAATAGCAGAATGAAAAATCGCAGGACAAATCTGAGCATTCTGAACTGGGAATTAATTTTTATTCTGATAACAGGAAAGATTTGAGGTTATATGTGTCCACATTTACTGTCCAAGTGCTTTAAAGCAATGTTTTGTAAATGGCATTATATACTGTAAATAAAATAACTGTTTGACTTATTTCATGAAGCTGATTTATTCTAAAGTTTACCAAAAAAATGAAAATCATTTACTCACCCTCTTGTCATTCCAAACCCACAAGTCTTTTGTTCATCTTTAATTTAAAACATAAGAAGAAACCTGAGAGATTTCTGTCCCTCTACTGAAAGTCCTTTTACCCAAACTGATGCTTCAAAAAATTGATAAAGAGATCGTAAAGGTTTCTGAAGAGACATAATTGCTTGATTAACAGATTTGATGTTGGTGGTTATTCACACATAAACATTAATCAACACATACACTGAGAACAAATAGAAGCTAAAATGTGCTTGCTTGCAAGAACCGATGAGGTTTAGTATAGGCTACGGTATATTTGACATGCTCTATGTGCTATGTGTTGATCAATACTTATATAAAGCTTAAAATATAAATTTGTTCATTAAATAAAGTGATCGTAGTGCACTGTAAAAAAATACAACTGCACGTTTTCCAGTTTACAAAACCTTTTGAGTCCCAAATACTAAAAAAAAAATGCTATTTTCTTGAAACTACATAAAACCCTTGTCAGACCAACAAAATTACCCCAAATGTTGTCCCAACTAGTCAAACACAGTTGTCTGAACAAAGAATTTCATATTGTTGAAATGTTAAGGCTTTGTGAGTTCCCAGCATGCATTGCAGCATGAATAAATTATGCAGTTATTGTTAAAGGATTTTTTTTTTTTTGCTGTTTGCTGACTTCATTTAAACTTTTTTGTTGTTGTTTTATCATTATTGTTAGTTATTTGTTGTACTGTGATGTAAAGAGCTCATATTTTTAACATTTGTTGATTGCCACCGTTCTTGAGGTAGGCTATGTGTGTCTAGTTTTTAGGGCCTAGTATGTTCAGCCACTGATTTCCATTTCCTGGATATCTAAGTCTTATAAATTGTTTTATAAACAAAGACAATGCTGTCTACATATTAGACTATGTTATCCATTAAGGTTTGTCATTCGTAAATAAACATAAAATCGATAATGTGGTGACTTTTTACATATTCTTTTTTTTCTTCCAGGAAACAGAAAAAAAAAGAAGTAAAACAACAGTAATTGTTGTTTCAGTTGCTGTGACAAGATTTTTTTCTATTAGCAAAATAAGACAATCAGCATTGCATGAGCAAACAAATTTACGTTGGCTAAACAAAGTATCTTTACTGAGAAGAACTAAAAAACTATTGTTGAGAGAACTCAAAAGTCTTACTGCATCAAGTTGCTTTATTTTTTTACGGTTTCTCAACTATTTATTTTTGTACAGTGTGGGTATTTTTCAGTAATTCTCTTATTACGCCAGTATAGGTGATGACAAGTGGCTGTTGTTATGAGTGAGCCAATAAATCATTCAGTCAAGTGTTTCATTCATAAAAACTGTTTTTATTGTGAAAATAGAGAAAGTGTATGGCAGTGTTGTATCTAAAATGCAGTTTATGTAATACATAACTTATTTTTCATTGAGTTGTTGTGTAAATCCTGATAAAACATCTTTAACCAGTCTAAAGCTGGGCAATCTTTTTTGGCTTTTTTCAAAGTATCGTGAGAGTATTGTATCATGAGATCAGTATCGTATACTGACCCGAACTGTGACATGAGTGCATTGTCACACCCCTATAAAACAGTAGATGAAAAGAATGAAGAAAGGTTAACCTGTTGAGTGCTTGGTAACTGTTAAGATGTGTTTGACAATATGTTAAGGAGTTTGTTTTTTAGAATAACCTATTCACCCTTTCCTCACGTACACTCTTAAAAATAAAGGTGCTTCAAAAGGTTCTTCTTCAGATGTTAAAGATTCTTTATGGAACCATTTAGACAACAGGGTTCTTCTATGGCATCGTGAAGCACCTTTATTTTTAAGAGTGTATATTTAAAATTAAACTTGTTCATTGAGAATGACATGTTCAAAAAAGTTGCGTTTTCAACTCTTAGGGGAATATCTTGTTCTGCATAATTACCCAAATTTGATTGGAACTGCACTTGACTTCTGGAGATGACTTTTAATGAATGTAAATCAGGCATCTCACATCCCCACAATTAATTTTGTCTGTAACAAAAAAAAAAAAACTTGTTAGAAAACAGAAAAAAAAGTGTTAAAGCGCTGACAGAGGAGTGCTGTCAGGCATTTTTCTGCTCTATCTCATCTCCATGACTGGCACTCTAGAGATATTTTCCCCTCCCTGACTTTGATCATGGAAGTGATGTTCTAGAAGAAGCTGGAGTGAATTCCAATGTGAGGTTCATATAAACATATGTTCTCTTAAAACACGTCACTGTCCACTGTCCAAAACAAGGTCTCACTGAAGAATAGGTGTATCAAATGTTAAGTCACACCCACAGTGAGGAAGGAAGGTCAGGTCACACAATAGTCTTTGATTGATTTAATGTATGCATGCTGCAGTAGATTTGTAGCTATGTGAAGTAATTCAAAACGCAAGCATATAATTTCATCAAATGAGATCTGTTATAAAGGGAAATGAAATTGATGGAGACAGGTTTATTGATGGACAAGTTTAGTACCTTCAATAATTGATTAGCATGATGCAGCTTGCTTAGATTTTTATCCCCATCTTTCAACATTTCAAAAGTTGCTGTAAAACAAGAAAACTGTTGAAAACTACAAAAAAAAAAGAAAAAAAAGTGTAAAATTAAGTGTAGAATAAAGTCTTCTAAAGGAACAAAACAGACTTATTGTATGCAACAAGGCAGCACAGTATATCTGCACCATATCAGCTTTATACCAATATTTTTATTTATTTTATTTAAGATTTTTTACAACATGATATTTGTATTTTTTTGGTATAGGTTGACATATGATACACACAGCTTTGGGCAGTGCATGCTCATATCCCATATTTTTAGATAATTTAGATTGGTTGTTATCAGTCTAGGCCCCCCATTGTCCAACAGAATATTCAAAGGCCCCCCTCCATTTACACTACAATATTTCTGCTGTAAATATGACAAATCTGCTTGGTTTCAAGCTTTTTTATTGATATATTAATTATTAATTAATTAATTAAACGAAGTAAAAATGTTAAATTCTGTAAAATGCATATAAAACTATATATCACATGTCAATTTAAAGATTATTTAATATGTTAATAATAATGTAATTTAGTTAGTATATTAATAAAAATGTATTTAATTTTAAGCTCATCCTTTGGCTCCCTTGGAAATTTGCTGAGGCCCTCTGGATGAAAACCATGATTTAGATTACTTTTACTAACAAATAACTGTCACTTATCACTTTTTTCACATATGTGACCCTGGAGCACAAAACCAGTCTGAAGTCGCTGGGGTATATTTGTAGCAATAGCCAAAAATACATTGTATGGGTCAAAATGATTGATTTTTCTTTTATGCCAAAAATCATTAGGATATTAATTAAAGATCATGTTCCATGAAGATATTTTGTACATTTCCTACTGTAAATATATTAAAACTTAATTTTTGATTAGTAATATGCATTGCTAAGATGAAGGACCTTTGTGGAAATGGCATGATTAATCCATCAGGGGACGTGGCTATGCAAGGTGTATGCATGGCAGGGGGAATTAAATTACAGGGCTGTTGCAGGGACCATCCCAGCACAGTGCATTTGAAAGTGTGGCAGCTTTAGCTGATGGATGTCGCTGGTCTTAATAGGCTGGTGGTGTGTGAATTGAGGCACTGACTCCCTCCCACTCTGTGTCCTGTACATTGGTGTTAAGGTTGACACAGGAGATAAGAGAAAGTAAAACATGAATTTGAGTAGATAGGTACGCAAATGTGATTTGTCTCAAGTGAATGTTCATGAGGGCTTTTAAGCATATGATGACGATCTCATTGCATATCAATATAGTAGGTGTATTGATTGAGAGAACAGCATCATTTAAGCACGTCTCAGAGGAATCAAAAAGCATGTGTATGTCCACAGTGAATTGTCCTATTTTAAATTACATACACATGGTTGTCTCTCTCTATACTGTACGGTCTGTAGTTGAACATATTGATTGCAGTTGTGCAGAGGCATCGGATGTACATTATAACAAATGTTCTCTTTGCATTATAATAGAGGAGCGACAAATGTGCCCGATCGATGAAGAGAAGGTCAGGGAATGGACTCTGGCCGCAGCTCTAATAGAGAAGTCAATGAGGAACTGCTGTAATCACTGTAGTGAATTCAATAAAGGAATGTGGAACTGAGGGATGCAGGCAGTTACTGCCAATTACTTAAAAGTAACAAGAAAACATCAGTGTTAAATTCCTCTTGAAATGCATAAAATTACTTTTAACGGAGCTGTTGCCATTAATTCAACAGCAACAGTTTTATTGTAGAGATATGTTGGTAAATGCAAAGTTGTAACATGAGAAAACAGAACAGCTCATGATTGTCTGACAGATTGCAGCGAATGTGAGAAATCAACATCAGCATGAAAGCAGAAGTGAACTCTTAAACCATGCATATCAAATCATTTAGAGTGGCCATTTAAAAATGTTATTGTAAGATAATTGTAAAAATATTGGCAGATAACATTGTGTGTATACTAGGATTGTCTGACTGACTGGAGAACACTTTTTGTTAAATGTGTTGTGAAATGTCACTAAACCCAAGCGGCAGGCTGTAAGTGTCAATGTAATTGGGTACGTAAGTGACTCCTGCTGTACCAGGGTTATCATGATGCCTCTGAGAAGTGTATTTTGATAATTGAGATTAATGTCTCTGCCTCAAGAGACACCATAAGTGTTTATTCTGAGATTAGCGGTTGTAAATGTTAAGAACTCTTACCAACCATAGGATCTGCAGTCATGAGCACTTTTGGGTATTTGCAAATAACAAATAGTCATTGACATTTCAGCTTAATTATTTTCACTTCCCAAATCCTTCACAATAGATGGCAGTATAAGCTTTATATCCTGTCTCTTTGTATGCTCGACCTCATAATGTAACAAAAAAATTGAAAATTATTCTTCTTTAAGCAGCAAGTAGCCTATGTTTTTTCTTCTTCACTCCATTACTTAAAAAGTGTTGCAACTGCACAATAAGTTGTTTTATTCTCTTTCTCAGTGTTGACCAGTCATATACTCGTAATGTCCATAAGGGGATGATGTATAATTGCTTTAATCATTTCTTAATCAAATTTTCACCGTGCTTTCTAAGGCATATCAATTTTGTTAATACCATGTAATTAAAATATGTCAGTGCACTACAACGCTCGGGCTGTATTAATGACCGTGAAAATTGTTTTAATTAAATAGCCAATTATAGTAAAGCCCCAACCATGAGAATTGACATTTAAATGAGCTTTATTTAAATTGCTTTCAATATTGTTTCATCAGAATTTCTCACGCGGCGAATTAATCACTTGCCCATGTGCATGTACAAAGCGCCATTAACTATTGAAGTGCTGTTATTGTTCATTTCATTTCAAGCATGAATTCATACAATATACGGCTGTCCTTCCATAAACTTTGTAACCTTTCCAAGTTGCATAACATAACCAACTTAACAGTCAATGGCTTAAAGAAACACGCTCAACGTGTAGTCTGTTGTTCTGTTTGTTTATCTTTACTGTGAGTATTATAAAGGATATCTTGTAAATCTTGCTCAACGCCCGCAATAGCATGTGTTCTTGTGAAGTTCATTGTTTCAGATCTACCTGCTTTGAAAGAAAGGAACGCACGTGCGCGCTGTGTCTCTTCCAAACTCTCTTTGTTTCTTGGCTCCTCCTCCGGACCACAATGTGACAGATTCAACTTGTCTGAGCAGCTCCAGCGCAGCTCCTCACTTATTCCCACTGTCACTATCACACTTTGATCGATGTCGTGACGCACAGACAACATCTCGTTTCCCCCCCGTGCCAGGCTGATTTTACTTTTCGAGTTGTTTTTGTTGTTGTTTTAGTAATTCTCCCGTGATACGTTACTTTTGTCCGAACACTTTCAAGACATTTATTTAGTGTTGAACATGGCCACACCGGCTGCGCTGCTGCCCGCGACACCGATGGCCCACGCGCCTCTGATGTCGGTCGCCGCGGCGCTCAACTCCTCGACCCCGGCGACCCTCTCGCCCTCACCGTCCGTCACCCCATCCGGACCGAGCCTCTTCAGATCGGAACTGCTCTCCTCCGCGAGCCCGGGCATCCCCATCGGAAGTCTCCCGCACAAACCCGTGTATTCCACTCCTTCTCCGGTGGAAAACACCCCTCAAAACAACGAGTGTAAAATGGTCGAGGTCCGAGGCGCAAACCTCGCGTCTTTCACTGTCAACGGCAACGAGCTCATCTGCCTCCCGCAGGCTTTTGACCTGTTTCTCAAGCACCTGGTCGGTGGGCTGCATACCGTGTACACTAAACTCAAACGTCTGGAGATAACGCCTGTGGTGTGCAACGTGGAGCAGGTTCGCGTCCTCCGTGGACTCGGCGCGATTCAGCCTGGAGTCAATCGCTGCAAACTTATATCGAGAAAAGACTTCGAGGTTCTGTATAACGACTGCACCAATGCAAGGTAAATAATAGCCTTCTCAGAGCTACGCGGGATGAGTAGGCTTCTTTTCTATACTGTAAACATACTTTGAAAAGTTTTAAGAAGTTGCACTAAAGTAAAAATAATTAAAGTACTTGGCACATTGCACTCTGCGGCTTTATTGAGCTCCTATCAGTACTGTATCTTGCGCAGACAAACTCTTCTTTGCTGAGCACAGCACATTTATCATGCTTATGATCCAGTTTGAACAGTTTGGCCTTTGATAATCGTGCACATATCTGAACAATTAAGCCTTTGATAATTATGCACATATCAGGTTACTTTTATACTGAAATGCATTGAATATACAGTACACCACACTCACCTTTTGGGCAGGGAAGGTGTGTTTCACCATCAATCAGGCAGTCAGAATAGGACTGAATGTAGCTGTTTCAGTCTCTTTCTAAAACGTATCAGGTGAGAACAAACACTTTTGGAGATAGATATGGAAAAGTGAGAGGGAGAGAGATCTTATCAGTCTATTATATAAACATTTAATGGGACTAGTCCGCTTTTGTAACGAGTTAAAGCGAATGTCAACTCACAGGTTAATCGGCAGTTGTCCCGTGGGTAGCTTTTCAGGTGCACCACAAGTATCACTAGAACACCTAGAACGAATTTGCAGCGATTCACAACGTGGCATATTATATTAGCCAAGGTAGGCTAGTTATTGAATGTCGTTATCAGTTCAGACAGCTGGTTATAAAAGCTCTAACATTCTGTTGAGCTGTCATTAGCCTATAGTTTGCTGCTGACATTGTTGCCATCGAAAACAACGACCCTTTAGTAGCCTATTAATAACGCAAATTTATCTGACCTTTAGATTGATGGCAAACATACTGATACATCTGCGCTCGAGAGTAGGGATAGGCGGACCTATACTGAAGTATCGATATATCGAGGTATCGAAAGTATCAGTACTCAAATAAAAAAGTACCATTACTCAGCCTTTTTTCAGTGATTTTGTTTAGCCTGTTTAGCTAGAAATTTAATGCATAGGCCTATAATATGTATTGAATTTGACAAAAACTATATTAGAGAATAATTGGAATATAACTATTTTCCTGCTCATCCGAATACAAGCAAATGCTGCAAGACAGAACCAATCAATGACAGAGAACGTTACCTCACTGCTGACACTGCATTCAAACAGGACTGCGGGTTTCCTAAAAGTATCATATCATAATTGCCATTTTTGCAATCAGCTTAAGTTTATGATGCTTTTTGGAAATGCAGCCCAGAACAATGTTTATCAGAGCACAAAAAAAAAAAAAAAATAATAATAATAATATGGATCCATTAGATTGAGTTATTTCACAATAAAACAACTGTAGTTGTAGGCTACACTTGTTTAGCAATTAAAGAGAACTAAGTGAGCCTTGTTTGAAAGAACAGTACAGGTTTGCTTATCTAAACCTTGGTGTCTGTTAGCAAATTTATGACACCAGCTCATAGCTGCTTGCTTATTAAAGAGCACATTTAGGCAGCCATTGGCACTGGTGAGGAGATGTTAAGCGCTTGTGACACAAGTTACTGGAACGAGATTAGAATCTCTGATTCCTGCCTGAGCGCTCGCTCCCCGGCGGTGTCTAATATAGAAATTGATTCTCTGCAGAAATTAATAAATTTTTCATATTGCCTAGAGCGGCAGTTTTAAAAGGGTGCTCTCTAACAGTCCTCCCGCCCTTTTTGTCTCCATTTGAATTATATCCTAATCATAGTAATACTTTTTGCCTCAGGATTAATCGGCAAATTTACAAATGTGTTTTGAAATTTGTATCACAACATATTTATGCGAGGAAGTAGACCATTCTCCTGACCTCCAATTTGCTCAATTTGTTCTCATTCGTTATGAAAATGCATCTAAGAATCCAAACTCTGATAATAATAATAATATGGATCCATTAGATTGAGTTATTTCACAATAAAACAACTGTAGTTGTAGGCTACACTTGTTTAGCAATTAAAGAGAACTAAGTGAGCCTTGTTTGAAAGAACAGTACAGGTTTGCTTATCTAAACCTTGGTGTCTGTTAGCAAATTTATGACACCAGCTCATAGCTGCTTGCTTATTAAAGAGCACATTTAGGCAGCCATTGGCACTGGTGAGGAGATGTTAAGCGCTTGTGACACAAGTTACTGGAACGAGATTAGAATCTCTGATTCCTGCCTGAGCGCTCGCTCCCCGGCGGTGTCTAATATAGAAATTGATTCTCTGCAGAAATTAATAAATTTTTCATATTGCCTAGAGCGGCAGTTTTAAAAGGGTGCTCTCTAACAGTCCTCCCGCCCTTTTTGTCTCCATTTGAATTATATCCTAATCATAGTAATACTTTTTGCCTCAGGATTAATCGGCAAATTTACAAATGTGTTTTGAAATTTGTATCACAACATATTTATGCGAGGAAGTAGACCATTCTCCTGACCTCCAATTTGCTCAATTTGTTCTCATTCGTTATGAAAATGCATCTAAGAATCCAAACTCTGACCAACTCTAGCTCAAAACCGCCAAATTGAAATGTTTCTATCTCTGTATAATGACTATTTAATCAATGTCTGGCCTCCTAATGTTTTAAATTTGGCAGAGCTGAATGGAGATCAGATAGCAAGGGCAGACAGCGTGGGCTAAACTCTTGGACCTCTGTCCCTTGAATTCTCAAAAGACCTAACTGAGGAGTTTAAATTGAGAGATTGAGGCCAACGCACTCTTTACTTTCGCCGAATTGGTGGCTAATTTCATTCATGTTTTTGTGCTGTTTACATCATATTTTTTTTCTAAAAATCATACAAATTCATATGGAATTGCCACCTCGTGAAATTGTTTTCTCATAGATTTTCTTGGTTAGGGTGCAAAGGGTGGCTTCAGTAATGATTCATACATCATGACCGGATAAAGAGATTCTGCTCAACTGGCATGTTATTGTTTCTTTAAATAGGTTTTATAAAACAACGTAAGTTAACAGGAGAAGAAACTAAACAGCTAACCCACCCATCCACCCCATGTTGGGAGACTCAAATAACTTTCTATGTCCTTTCTTGAGCTACACTGCTGTTATTCCTCAAATCTGACTACTTCCTCAGCGCTCGTCTTTGTTGAAAAGATATGTCTTCTCTGACCGTCATCTAATCCATGAGCTTTTTCTGGCAGACAGAAAAAAATGGCCTATAGGTGCTGACTTGGTCTGTCTGCGTCATTCATCACTCCGAGCATTTCCTTTTATGACTAAATTCTAACGGTAAATGTTTTGAAGCAACAAAACTCGTCTTGGATCAGCATAAAAACTAATAGTTGATTTACTGCAGCACTTCACAATGCTCAACAGACTTTGCAATCGGTTTCTGTTGCACACAATGTTTTCCATTATTTAAAGGCTGATTCACTAGCATGGAAGTTTTGAATGTCCATAAAAGGCATTGGGCTTGCTGTGTTTTTGTTTTTGCTCGTAATAGTAAAAAAAAATGCTTATGCCTTCTCTTACAGTTAGCCTGCACTTAGTCAGCCTTTATTTACTGAATTATTTATTTTCGTAGAATCACATTCACTTCCAGAAAGCCTTAAACGGACGTGATGTATCACGACTCATTGGCTTTGTGTTGTGACCTTTCTCTCAGAAACTCTCCATCTGTGAAGTGGAGCTTATTCAGGCCTGTGTGTTCATTAATGTGTGCCTTTGTGAGAAAGTGAGATGACAGACGTAGCTTAGTGCAAACCTTTTGCGAATACTCCGCAAAAATGGGTATTTGTGTCTTTGAAGATTGTCCTGTCACAGAGTTCAAGTCGTGTGAATGCTCGGTGTGAGAGGAGTGTGTCAATGTGTGTTCTCTTTCTCTGATCTTCAAATGAGAGACATTTTAAAGGCCACAGATTACAGTCAAAACAAATACCCATAGCAGCAGCACTGGCACCCTAGACAGCAAATTATACACTGACAATTAATTGATGTCAGTCTGATTGCTTTCATTTAAAAATTCCCCTTATCTTGTGCTCACCTGCTGTTTTTCTCCCTTTCTCCTGCACACGTACACAAATGCACTTACCTCAAACAGAAGTCTCTGCACGTCTCTGTCTTCCCTTGACCTTCAGGTCCTTTCCAGCAGGAACACGAGCCTCTATCAGTCAGCAAGGTTTGATTCGGCCCTTCCACAGTGTGTGAGTGAGGGATTAGTGGAAGGAAAATAGAAGAGTGTGTGAATGTGTGACACAGAACCAGATCTGTAATCCATCCACACAATTTTTTTGCACTCTATATTATCACGAAAGGTTTCGATTGCCACGCTTTCAAGGCTGCAGTATATTTTTAATCCTCTAATATCAATCATTACATACGGCTGTAAAATACTTATCTTTAAATCTACAAATTTAGTTTACACGTGTCAACAAATGTGTTCTTATTATACCAATTTAAAAAAGTAAATTAAATAAAAAAATATAACGTGAATAGAAAGATATTAACATATTTTCCATGGACATTAAATATATATGTGTAAAAATAAATTGAACAATATAATGAATTATAAATTTGAAAATTATGATTAATTATGATTAATTAAATTATACTTAAATTAGTATGCATTATTAATTCATAAATATAATTACTTGTTTGGGGGATGCAGCACATCACTTTATATAACCTGAATTAAACTTGTCACAAAAAGGTAAAACTATCTTATATTTTAATGCACTTTTTGAACTTGTCATATAGTCATGAGGTTCTGCAAGAGTGCGCTCAATGATATAATTTCATATTTCATACATGACTTTTGTTGGTCATTTCACATGACTTTGATTTGACAGATAAACATTTTTCAGAGATAAACAAGCAGTGGAGCAGTTTTTTAACAAAAAAAGAAAAGAAAAAAATTCTCTCTCTCCCTCTATATAATTTATTATTATTTAGTAAATATATTTATATTCGAACATTTACTTATATCTATTTTTTAACAAATAATAATATAATAATAACTATTAATTATAATAACATGCCAGACTAATTAAACAAGGTTTTCTTTTCAGTATCAATTCAATATTAATTTTAAAATAATTTTAAGTCAAAAATATGTTCATCACAGAAGATTTGTAAAGTGTGAAGAGGTATAAGTCACCGTATACCTATATAAATGTAATTTGTAAATCATTTTGAATTTTTGAAAAATAACTTTTCATTTTATTTCATCCACAGACAATCTCATATTTGAGATCTAAAGAGGAGATGATTAAATCTAACAGCCTGGATATCTGGGTATCTCTTTTATGTTGAACTGAGGTTTAGAGTTTATCTTGAAGTGGTTGTGGTCATGGTATTGAATGGATGAGTTACATTCATATTAGCATAAAGCACCTCTTTATTGGGCATAAAGTTCATCATGGGGTTTTAGCACTTTGTTCATTGTTGTTCTTGCTCTGTTTGATCTGTGGGAAACTCCAGCTGCTGTTTATCTCTCACACACACACACACACACACACACACACACACACACATCTTCATAGGTGCGCACCCACTCATGTTGGTCTTTAGGACATAACGGTGCTTAGTTCTTGTTTTTGATTCTCTTTTTGCTGAGCAGGTGAAACACACTGTAAAACAAATGATGGATTACTCTGATAACAGCTGTTCTCGCAATGTTGTGCACAAGTTAAATATGATGTCTGTGGACTCAAGGGGCCTTAATCATAAAACACGAGCAGAACAGATCTCTGTGTAAGTAAAGCCGTTTGTACACAAATTGCACCAAGGGGTTTATCCTTAATTGACAAAATTCTCATTCGGGTGCTCAAAAAGACATTTTTTGGATCCATTAGCTGTTTGTATATGATGTGTTTTAGCATCTGATAGTTCTCTTGTGTATTCAGTGTAATGGTGGTGTAAGCAATGCTCTGAAAGTCCCCCTGGTGTTTACAGAATGTTACAGAGCTAATGAAACACAGGAGGACATTAGAGTCTTTTCAAATGGAGTGTGTGTTTGTGTACGGGTGTGGAGGGCTGAGGAAAGAATGTGTGTGTGTGTGTGTGTGTTTGTGTGTGTGTGTGTGTGTGTGTGTGCGCTGGCACTGATGGCCTCTGTGGGAAGGCGAGCCAGCGTGGAAGAGAGGAGGACGTCAGGGGGAGATTTTAATTAAAGTATGAAATGAGAGGTCACGCGCTCTGACCCCCCCTCCACTCACTACACACACAAGGACATGCTATCTCTTTCTTACTTTCTCCGTTCCTCTCTCTCTCATACACACGCTAGCAGTCTCCTCCTCTCTCTCTCAGCTTGATGAGTTTTCCATGAAAGGGTTTTTCATTAATTCCACCTCAGGGAGTCTCTCTGTTCCGGCTCCCTCTGAAGCACATGGAAATCTAAAGTGTGTGTGTGTGTGTGTTTCTGTTTGTATGTGGCCACCATGATGTTTCGCCAATGCAGCTGCTCAGACAGCTGATAGCTTTGTAGTGGCATGCTGCATATCATAAAAGAAATGTGTTATAGCGAACTAGGGCTTAAAATACTGTTGATGTCTTTATGGTGCTATTGTGTTGGCGTGTGTCCATCTGCTATTGTGTGTGCAAGTGTAAGACTGTCTGTTCTCGGAGATGAGGTGGATTGATGAGAGTTTGGAAAATATCACCTTACATGCAGTGTGTGGGTTCCTTTGTGTGTGTGGTGTTTGTTTAGATGCAGTCGAACAGAACATGGCGAATTAAATGTTTATTGAGATGCACATTGTGTACTTCTAAGAATTGGTCACAAAGTAAATCACTTAGATAACATTTGCCAAGGACATAAATGTGTGTGTGTTTCTGTTTGTACGTGGCCACCATGATGTTTTGACTTGGTCTGATTATTAACACACTGTTCTGGCTGTTTGATCATGAAGTCTCACACACAGACACACATGGTCGATGATCTTGTTGATGAGAGAGGATGATGGACAGGACAGAAATGGTTCGTTAGTTTCCTGTGATTGCTTCATAATGGGACATTTTAAACATTGAATTACAGGAGGTTTAGGATAATTTAATGCTGAAAAACACCTGGATACGGAATAACAGGAAGTGATAGAAACACTGTGAGCTTCAGTGTATTCTTTAGAATGCTGCTCTTGTTTTTCTTTATATTTAACCAGCATAGGCTCATTGGTAATAATGTGCCTCTGTCTGCATTTTTGCAAAGCAAATATAATAAAACAAAAGCATACCTACATGTGTACATGCAATTCATTGCAATTTCCCCTGCTGAAATAAACACTAGTGGCAGTAAAACAACAACTTTTTTTTTCCTTTTCACACAATTTTATATTACAGGGGTAGATTATCAGTTAATAAAGGCTTATTTTCTTGCACAACACTATGTTATGATCTAAAAACACTTTTACCATAGTGCTTGATTTGTAAAGCAATATATTTGACACTTACATCTCCATATGTTTGGCTTTTCTGATGTAGTAAACTTGCTCGGTATCTTCACCTGGTACAGCATTGCAATAGTGCTGTGTAAAGCAAGTCCCGTGTAACACGAGTCACAATAAAAGAGCTCAGACTAGTAGAAGCAAACTAAAATGGCATGGTTGATTCGACAAATGTTTTTTCATCTCATGTTTGCTTTTGATAACACTATCGGTTGGATTTAGGGTAGGGTTTAGTGTCGATTTTTCAAACAGTTTGAGAACAAAAACTATAAATATATTGCGCTTACACATTTGTGAATAAAAAACAAACATATTAAGTGGAGTGATAACATGGTCCAAACAACACAGTC
Organism: Sinocyclocheilus rhinocerous; assembly: GCF_001515625.1. Classification (NCBI taxonomy): domain Eukaryota; kingdom Metazoa; phylum Chordata; class Actinopteri; order Cypriniformes; family Cyprinidae; genus Sinocyclocheilus; species Sinocyclocheilus rhinocerous. The sequence goes on from NW_015666552.1 coordinate 44,934, forward strand.
TCATGACAATGAGTAGGAAAAAGGAAAAGCCAAAATGTTACTTATGTTGCTAGAATATTACAGGAAGTTCTTCCACAACAGACAGCCAACTATAAACTGTCTTGGCATTTAACTCATTAAATATACATGCGTTTTAATGAGGTAACCTCTGATATTCAGTAATTCAATACTCAACATGCAACATGAGTTTCATGGAAACTCAGCAGGTTTCTGTCCCTCCAAGTCCAGGTAACTAAAAAGATGAATCAAGTGGATTGATCCAAGTCTTGTGAAGAGATAAGAAAAGGCACAAGAACCAGCAAGGTTTATCCTAGCATGTGACGCACATGTGACAGAAACAAAAGGGACAGGGAGAGATACCTCTCAGGTTTTATGAAAAATACCTTAGTTTGTGTTTTGAAGTTTAACCAAAGTCCTACGGGTTTGGAATGACATGAATTTGCATTTTTGGGTGAGCGATCTCTTTAATAATGAAGAAACATTATTATTCTAGTATATTTCAGAAGAAGATAAAATTAGAGCGGATTCACGTATGACCTTTCCACTGCTGGACAAGCAACAAGTTGCATGCTTCAGGCATGCTGTATTTCTCCACTGATGTTATAAAAGCCATAGATATGCAAATGAGAACATTAGTCCAGGGATTTCAAATCTACAGTGTGAAATCTCATGGTTACACCAAGGATTAATTACTAACCCAGGTTAAATTATTAACAGTGTGTTAACAATTCGTATGAAAAGCCCACATATGTTGTATTAGTTCGGCCTCTGGAAACACTTGCCAAACTTTCATTCTCCACATGAGATTCTCACGCTGATTTTTAAAGTGACATTAAAGCGATGATCATGATTATAAGAGTCAGTCAGAAGACTGATTCACCTTTGTGCACTTTGTTTATAAATACAACATGACATGAAATATGCCATAACTTAAATCCACAGGACTTACATTTATCTTCGGGAACACACATTAAGATATTTTTATGTTCTTGTTATTTTTGTCTATCAATTGAAAACCCATGCAACTAAAATGGTCATGCATTAAAAATGACAAAAAGACTTTATAAAAGGAGTCTATATGAATCAAGTGTTTTTTCTCCCCAAGTCTTCAAAGATGAAGAGATTTAATTTAAGCTGTAATTCAAAAGCATTCATCAAACCACATATGTTGAGAGCATGATATATGGTAAACACAGTGTTTGACGCATCAGAACGCCAACTGGATTATATTATGTATGATTATTATATTATACTGTATATGATTATAAATGATTCAGTTTGCTTTTTGATGTGTGATAATTTTGGTTTAGTGGATTTTTAATGGATGATATATAAATTATCTTATAAAATATCTTATTTGTGTTCCAAAGATGAACAAAAGTCTTATGAGTGTAGAACTACATGAGGATGAGTAAATGATAATAGAATTTTCATTACTGGGTGAAATGTCATTTTAAGCATAGAACAGCCGCAAATAAAATGAAATAAAATAAAAATCTTTAAACATGTCAACAGCTCTAGCTGATTTATAGTTAGAAGTTGTAAATGCTTTACTTTTTCCTACCAGCATCAGACTGTCATTAAATATTTGAAAGAAAAAAAAAACATTAGATGACATTTCCATGGTTAATCTCAATGTTATCAGAGAAATTGTCATTCTTTGCCATAGATCTACTGTAGGAAGTAAGAGTCTGAAAAGTGTTACAAAGCTTCACGATTAAGCAGTTTCACCCCTCTGGCTTTGAAACTAATAAGATTCTTCAGTCAAAAATGTCAAAAACCAATTGAGATGTCCAGACCATGGGGAGAACATGGCACGGCTATGGCTGTATCTAGGTTTGTCAATCACTGCTATGTTTAGAACCAATCAAGAAGCAACGCATTCTTAGTCTGTGCCGGTGTTTGTTTGTGATGTATCTAGGAAACATGGCGTGTAGAATGCAGCTGTTTGTGAAGTGCATTGGTGGGAAGTAGACTAAATCGTTGTATTAAACTACAGTGGGTTAGGTGGCCAGGAGAGAGTGGGGACAACCGGAAAGTCAGAGAGAGGGAAAAAATATGGAAAATGCATGAACTGAAATTGAAATAAAATGAATAAAAACAATATAGACAAATATTGTACGAATTAAAATAATAAAAACATCTAAATTACTAAAACTTTAACAAAAATTGAAAGTATAAAAATACATTTTTTTAAAAAATATTAATATCTCAGTGATACTAAAATAACACTGCAATTTATTTGCCATGCCAATGTAAAATAATAAAATAATAAGATCAAAATGTAATAAGATCAGTTTTTTTTATTTGCTGTGTTTACTTGCACTGAAGTGCATGCATATTTTTAACCTTAATTTTTGTTTTTTTTAAAGAAAAGTCTGGTAACACTTTCTATGAAGCCCATATTTATAACACATTATAAGGGTGTTCTTAAGGCATTATAATGAATGCATAATGCATTATAAAAGACCTTATAATATGTTATATAATCTTATAAATAATCATAACAACAATTATAATACATTATAATGCTTACGCATTTGTGGTTATAAGTTTTAAGATTATGATTATTTATAACACACAATGAACACCATAT
>NW_015666552.1:47577-49962 GCF_001515625.1 Sinocyclocheilus rhinocerous
AGATGATATAACATATTATAAGGGTTTTTATAATGCATTATGCATTCATTATAATGCCTTAAGAATACCCTTATAATGTGTTATAAATATGGGCTTCATAGAAAGTGTTACCAAAAGTCTTTTCACAAAGTTGTTTTGTGGTATTCAGCTTTATGTCACAAATGCTGTTGAATGAGCTTAACTTGTATTGAACCCAGAGTATTCTGTGCTGGCAAAAGGGAAGTATCCATTTGTGGGAAAACTCAGTTTAACAAGCTATGTGTAAACAAAGTGCATGGGAATGCAAAAAGAAAGTGAACACCACTATGATGCTGTAAACTTTTTTTTCTCTCTCTTCTCGCTCACTTTTTCTGTCTTCTTAGAGGTAACGCTTCTTTAAGTAGAACAGGATAATGCAGCAGTAACACATAAAGGTTTTGCCTAAAGCTTCCTTCACGCCTGTGACCTGATTAGTGTAGAGAGGACAGAGGAGGAAATTTTGCATCTGCCGAAAATGTGGAGAACAGACGAAAATAGAGATCGAGAGATCACAGTGCAACACATTGCTAAAAAAAGAGACAGAACGGATACTAAGGAACGAGGAAAAGATTAACCTGTGTAATGGTTGTGTCGATTTCACCTCATGTTTTTACACAACTCTTCTTACTGAGGGTCAAAAGAATGTGGCAGTGCTTTCAAACAGTCCCTGTGAGAAGGTAAAGTTAACACACACACGGCCCATATCTGCCAAAAGTTACTAAGAGAGAGAAAAGCAAGTGATTTATATGCCAGCATGTGAAAATTACTATTTTTGTTGTGGACTTTTATTGTATGAAGGACAAAAGGATGAGAGGAGAGGCAGTGGGATGTTAAATGACCTACATATGCACAAGACACGGCTTAGATTATGTCCTATATAGAGGTGAGTATACACAGCTGAGATATTGTCCCTATAAATGGCAGGTGTTACTGGCTTTTACTACTCTTGTTCCAGACCACAATGGAAACACACTCATTCTATGCTAATCTAGTGCAATGGTTCTTGATATGCAAGTTTGACCTGAACAAATACAAAAAAATACATTGTTATACATGACTGAAATAAGAATTTCTTCAAATTTGCTTTTTAAAAAATAGCTTTTTACTAATTGTTCGGTGTAATTCTGCCTCAGCAATTTTTAAAAGAGAAGGAACAAAGTGTGCTCACTTCACTGAGATTCAAATGAATATTTACCGGCCTCTCTGCCATCTTTTTTTTAATATGCTCTTTTATCTTTGCTTGGTAAATCCTAAAGTTCTTAAAGCATTAACATGAAGGAAATACTGGCTTATATAGGTCTTAAAATTCCTCTAGTAATCCAGAGTAGCAGCTTTATAACCCTCCCTCTGATGATAGGATGTCACCTGTCAGGTCCCTGTTGGCTTCTTCTGTAATGAGAGACAATAATAACAGCAAATTAAAGAGGTGCAAGAACCTGAACAGGAGAAACAGACTTTTACAATTAACCTTTTAACATCTGCCAGAGATGAGATTGAACTGTTCCCTGGTTACAATGTGATCAAATCGACCTGTGAACTTACAGAACTGAACAGATACAATTCATAGCAGTTTGTCAAATAGAGAAAAAAGTAGTTTAATTTATTCAGTTGGTTCATAAGATGTACGCTTTATTGTTTTGTTAATAAAATACTTGCCTTCTCTCTTTTCCCAAGCTTGTTTGTTACTTGCCTCTTTTCACAAATATGGTGTACTTTTATAGCATTAGGGTCAGAAGTCATATGTTTTTGTAAAGGCCATTGCACACTGAGTCCGAAATTTTCGCATGCGTTTTTCAGTTTTTTTTATTTATTTTTTTTCATATTCGTCATCCTTTCCTATCAAAATGCATGCTACGGATGCGAAAACAAAGAAAACTGAACCTGATCCGGGGAAATTTCTGCAGGTGATTTACTAACAACGAGCAAATTAAAGAACACAGACGCAACATCTCATTTACATATCGACCAACGCAATATTATGGGATCATATTCCCGCCAAATGTATTGCAGTCACGGATAAAAAAATAACAAGCGTGAAACCAAAATTTTAAAACGCAAGTAAAATTATATTGCACAAAATTAAAAATAGCTATGCAAATAAACACAACACGCAAATAAATCACTGTGTATATCAAATCCACCTGGCCTCTGTAAATGTCTACTCTGTAGCACTATCGTTTTCAATGCAAAAACATTACATTAATTCAAAATTAATTTACCGATTTACTCATTTAACGTTAACGGATCGCCAGGTAGGCGTACAGCAGTGACAGACATACACATATAACGGTGTCTTGTATGGAAAGATGTTTCCCAGCCGACAGTTGTCCATTTTCACCTGTACAAGTAAACAGAACACTGAGCATT
>NW_015666552.1:50098-60057 GCF_001515625.1 Sinocyclocheilus rhinocerous
CCTCTTCATCTGATTGGCTAGAGGAGGAGCTGTCAATCTAGAACTAGTGGACCAATGATGATGTTTTAGCCCTCCCCGATTTACATGAAACTCTAACCACAACATTTGAAGAAGAAGCGCAGAACGTGGAATAAAGAGCAAAGGGAAAACCAGCATAAGCATACAAAAAATAAAAATATGTGCAGAAAATATCTGAGAGCACAAAAAACTGAGAAATATAACCAAGAAAAACATGATTTTGTGTGCAATTCGGATAATTTTGCATTAATATTTCAGTTTTGTGCAATATGATTTTAAATGTGTTTAAAGATTTGATTCGTGCTTATTATTTTTTTTTAATGCGTTATTAAATTTTTGATTTAAACATATTATTTTTTGATCCGTGACCATTGTTTGCTATTCTGAAAACTTTGCTTTCATTTTTAAATTTTGTGCAATATAATTTTACTTGCGTTTTTAAATTTTGGTTTCACGCTTGTCATTTTTTTTTATCCGTGACTGCAATACATTTGGCGGGAATATGATCCCATACAATATACCAAGCGCAGCGCAAATTAGCGTAGTCGCAAAAAAAGAATAAAGAAATAAAGAAGCCACAGTACGTTGAAAAGAACCGGAGGACAAAAAAATGTAGGTTTGCTAGAAGCTTTGATAGACCTGGTATTGCGTGACTCCTAGTTGAGGGTTCCAAGTCGTCTTCTATTTCCTGAAGCAAATTAAAAATAGCATGTCTTGGTAAACAGTATGTTCGGATAATGTGTTCTTCTGGCATTCAAAATAAATTAATACGTGTGGAAAAAATCCTCTCTCTTCTACCACGCCCAATCTGTTCTCTGCGGTGCCTCCTAGCAACAATAATTGCAGCCATTTCAAACATGCTTTTTTTGGGTGTTAAATAATGGCGCAAATGCCAGTAATTTGACGAGCGCAAACATTAGTAAAACGCGTTGCGTGATTCATTTGAATACTCTCCTCACATACATTTTCTTTATGGAAATAGTTTCTTTCTAGAAATGCATATTCAATAAGGTCAAGCGCAAAAATAACTGTGTCCACGCCTTTTCAGCGCCAATTCATCACTGCGCGTCTTTAGTAAAACCTGGCAGTACAATTTTAACGCCAAAAGACGGTTTGATTCAATTCACTGTTGCAAAAATTACTATTAGTTATCAAATTTAAAATGGCTAATTCTAACTACCAAAAGCATAATATTTACATTTTCCCTGTTTTCTAAACCAATTTAGTGTTTCCTAAACTTGTGACACCCACATAGTAGGCCTATCTTCATTTGGATTCTTTCTACATCAAGTAAACAATCTGTTTCTATTTTCCCCGTTACCTAAATTATTAGACAAAAATTATCTAACAAATAAATGTGTTTAATTTTCTGTCCTTAATGGGAATTCTTTTAAGTTCATCAGTAAGTACAAACCAAAATTTGGTGACAAATTTTACTGACTGACAGATTTTCAGACAGAATTTGAGCTAAATGTGGAACCCTGTTGCTGATTCTGGCGTTACTGTTTAAATTTGATGTGTTCTTCTTCTTCTTCTTCTTTGATAAATTACATCACACAAATAAGTGTTTAGACATGTTCCAAATTTTGGTGACAAAATACATAATATTCATAATATTTAGTCTGAACTCCTGATATGTTTTTTTAACGGTTTCAGGCCCTATATTCAGCCAAAAGATGGCAATCATTTGAAAGTCTCTAAAACTAGTTGAACTTCAGCTTACCCTGACATGTTTTTAAACGGCCGTATAATGTCTTAAACAAAAGCAAGACAAGGTGGTGTAATGGTTCACTTCATATGGTACATATTTACTAACATACAAGACAAGTCAACAACTGCTAAATGACTCTGTTACACTCATCCTTTGCTCATCGTTAATTTCTGCCCCATGTGTGTCTGTTTACATGCTGCAGTTCAGTTTAAAACATTTATTAGGGTTTTCAGACTTCTTTTTTTTCTTTCCCATCAACACATTTGAGAGTATTTACATGATTCTCTGATTAATATTTGATATAAAATAATGGACTCTCATAGTTCCTGAAGCTCTGGAGCTATGTAAATTAAATAAAATTTCATCAATCATTTTTTGTTGTAACTGTGTATAATCTGTTATTAGTATAATATGAGTTTTTGTTTATAATGTCAACAGGCTTGTAAAGGCCAGCTGGCTGGCTGAAGTACGTAACACACAGAATCCTAACTGACTCACTGACTGATCTTGACTCACTTATATTCATAATATTTAGTCTGAACTCCTGATATGTTTTTTTAACGGTTTCAGGCCCTATATTCAGCCAAAAGATGGCAATCATTTGAAAGTCTCTAAAACTAGTTGAACTTCAGCTTACCCTGACATGTTTTTAAACGGCCGTATAATGTCTTAAACAAAAGCAAGACAAGGTGGTGTAATGGTTCACTTCATATGGTACATATTTACTAACATACAAGACAAGTCAACAACTGCTAAATGACTCTGTTACACTCATCCTTTGCTCATCGTTAATTTCTGCCCCATGTGTGTCTGTTTACATGCTGCAGTTCAGTTTAAAACATTTATTAGGGTTTTCAGACTTCTTTTTTTTCTTTCCCATCAACACATTTGAGAGTATTTACATGATTCTCTGATTAATATTTGATATAAAATAATGGACTCTCATAGTTCCTGAAGCTCTGGAGCTATGTAAATTAAATAAAATTTCATCAATCATTTTTTGTTGTAACTGTGTATAATCTGTTATTAGTATAATATGAGTTTTTGTTTATAATGTCAACAGGCTTGTAAAGGCCAGCTGGCTGGCTGAAGTACGTCAAAGGGAATATTACAGTAACACACAGAATCCTAACTGACTCACTGACTGATCTTATTGAAGTTTGTTGGTGTGGCTGACTGTTTGTGTGTGAATGTGTATGTCTGTTTGAGGAAGCAGTCTGTTTGTAAAATGTTTACAGTACTGCTTTTTTCCATTGCTGTTATTTCCTGTGCATGTGGATATTTGTGTGTGTGTATGTAGGGGAACAAGAATGTTAAAGTGTTTGTGTGTGTGTTTGGGACAGATGTTAAGTCTCTGTCTGTCTTTTTCTCTCCCCTTCTTTCTTCGTTCCCCTGTGGGGGCCACAACACTTATTTACATTTCATTGATCACAGAGAGCCGCAGATTGAAACACAAACAGTGGACTATTTGGGTTCAGTCTTTCACTGCGATAAGAGCTTTGATTACGCCCCATCATGAAGGAACTTCCTGTTTGAGCCCAGAATAAAGGATGTGTGCTCTTATCCTTTCAGCTGGGCTTTTTTTCATCAAAGAGCAGCTCTGTCTAAATGTTTTTCCATTTGTTTCAAGCTGTCTTCAATTCATATTAAATGTAAGGTAATGCAAAAAGTTTCCAAAAGTAAGATTGTTTTGAGACAAGTCAAGTCACATTTACTTCTATAGCACTTTATACAATACAGATTACAGTAATAAACAGGAAAATAACAGAGTTTGTGTAGCAAAACGGATTAATTATTAAACAAATACAATTTCAACTGTAAAGCAGCTTTACAGAAGACATAAAAATGGTAACATCTAACTTAAGTTTTAAGTCAAAAATACAATTCAATATTGCTGTATCAACCTAAATACATTTATTTACACCAACAGAATGAAATCAGGTAGAAATATCTCTTTAAAGTAACATTTGCAGTTTAGCACTTTTTACAGTGCAATAGTGTCATCACTCAGCTCAATTTAGTTTAATGTTGATTCAGTTCAGTTCAATACATTAGATGTGTCAATCTTGCAAAGTTCATAAATTATGAAACAAATTCGATTCAGCCCATTTTAAAACATGATTTTTTTTGAAGCTGTAAATAAAGCAAAAGATGACTGCAGTAATTTTACAAGAAAATATTAATTCATAATTTCATGTTTAATTCAATGTGTTGCTTGTAGTTTCTTTGTTTGTAAAATTTACTAGCAATTTCTGAGTGAAAACTTTCTGCACCAATTTTTTCAGTGTACGAAACAGCTCTAGAAGACAATAGTATTATTATTCAGCTCAATTCAGTTATAATTCAGTTCAATAATAGTGTCAACACTGCAAAGGTCGTCAGTTATGAAACGACTTCAAAGTCAGCTCTACAAAAGACAGCAGTGTCATTATTCAGCTCAATTCAGTTCAAGTTTTGTTCTCATCAGATAGCATCAGTGCCATCAAATCGATAATATTACTGAATATTAATTGTATTTTAAACCCCAACTGAGCAAGTCCAAGATGACACTTACAAAAACTAGCAAAACACCCTCCATACTGCAAAAGGAGTGTATAAATTCATGTGAACTCATTTGACAAATCCACTATTTATAACTCCCTGCCTGATGAAATTCACCTGTCAGAAAGAGTCCGTCTCTGCTAATGGGTAGACAAACACACACACACACACACACTGCACTCTCTTATTCTTCGCTTCATTAACCCTGAATATTAATATGGTCATCCCGGCTTCTCGTTCTTTTTTGATTTGTTTGTTTTCTCCAGCTTATCCAGAACGACAGCTTTACAGTGAAACAGGTAGTTATTATAAAGATAAGGGATTGAGGTGTCTATCTCTCTTAGTTCCTTTTTCTGTTTCTGTAATCTAAAGTAACCAGTTTCCTCTGTGAAATACAGTACGTCCTGCTCTGACTGCCCTCTCTTATCTCTTTGTGCTGTGGACACAGATCATCACCGTTTAGATTAGTCCCTATTTACTGCTTCCATTGGACATAATAATTAAAAAGTACAACTGAATGTTTGTCAGTGGAATACAGGAGAATTAGACCCCCCCCCCCCCTTTTGTTTGTGGCAGTGGGCAGCCCAGAGGGGGTTGTGCCCCTTTCATACCCCAGTAATTGATGAATTGTATGCGGTATGCAAATGAACACACTCCTCCTCATCCTCTAATTCTCTCTGTTTTTCTCCCTTCTTTTGTTTGTGGCAGTGGGCAGCCCAGAGGGGGTTGTGCCCCTTTCATACCCCAGTAATTGATGAATTGTATGCGGTATGCAAATGAGAATCCATAAATCTTATGAATGACAGCTTAATTTATGTAAGCCTTAATGAATGCAGGATTAGATTTTAATTAAATGTCCTCAAAGGCACCCTGAGTTGTACGTTGCATTTTTGTTCTCTCTCTCTCTCCCCCTCTGACTCACTCTTTCATAGACTACCATGTTAATCTTAAGTCTTGTTTCCTGTGCACATCTGTCCTCTCAAATGAAGTATCAAGAAAAATTGCAGTGATAAAAAACTTCATTTTGCGAACGGAAGGGGGTCGTAGTTAATGAATCATACAGGGAGAGAGAGAGTTAAAATAGTGCCTTATCTGCTGATCTCTCTTTGAATTTCTTGAGTCATTTCCGCTGCATGGCTTAACTACATTTAATCTGATTCCATCAGTATCAGTTTAATTAAAATATCGCCCCATTAGGAATTATTAAAAATGTCAGCCTGTTAGGCTGTAGGAAGAGAGAAGACAGTCCTTCACCAGAGCTGCGTCATTAGCACTAGAGTTCTAGCACGTCTCTCAGAGACGTGCTAGAACTCTATTCAGAGTTCACAATAACATTGAACTGTTATTGTGAACTGAATCAGAGCAGCAGTACCAGACAGAAGATGATCATGTTTGTGTGGATATAAAACACAAAACCTCATGGGTTTCAAATGGTTGTTGGTAAAGCTGAGATGGAAAGACCACAGAATGAAATCCACCTGGATCTCATATCTGGAAAAACAGATGATACGTGTGTGTGTGTGTGTGTTTGAGAGTTCATGAGAAGATGTGTATTAGGATGAGTTGAAATAAAATGCTGTTCATGAGTCATTAAAGAATCTAGGGTTAGAAATGTGCCAGATTCTTAGAAATGCACTCTTTCTATTCATGTTAATTTCATATGTTGTGAAAACTTTTTTTTTTTTTTTTACCATTTTCCAAAAAAAGCTATGACTCTAAAAATGTCAGGTGGTGTAACCAAGTAAAAAGTAATAACATATTTTCCTTACACATCTTAATAATATATAATATACATCTTAATAAACGGTATGTGTGTGTGTGTGTGTGTATGTGTGTGTGTGTGTGTGTGTGTATATATATATATATATATAGTGTGGGTACGGAAAGTATTCAGACCCCCTTAAATTTTTCACTCTTTGTTATATTGCAGCCATTTGCTAAAATCATTTAAGTTAATTTTTTTTCCTCATTAATGTACACACAGCACCCCATATTGACAGAAAAACAGAGTGAAAAATTTAAGGGGGTCTGAATACTTTCCGTACCCACTGTATATAGCTATATATACACATATACATACATACATACACACATACATTATATTTATAATACAGGGGCGTTTTCTCCAAAGAGGCAGTGTCTCCTCAAAAAAGTGGATAAGAAAATAATTGATATTACAAAAATTTAACAACGCATATATATCTAATAAATATGTAACTAAAGTTACAGTCCATAGACTTTCAGCAGAGACCCCTTAGCGTGCCGTGGGTTTAGTGGGGGGTAATTGAGATGAATGGGGGACAATCACGTGAGAGGAGGCAATGCCTCCATCGCGATATGATTGGATATGATCGGCTATGATTGGATGTGATTGGTTCATGCGATAAATCCCGCCTCTTGTTTTCGTGCGGGCTCTCGGCCTGAATGAAGAAAATGATGGCGTTACTGACTAAATATTAAGTAAAACAACGCACCCGCTCAGATATCTCACTGCGATGTGTCACGTCAAAATAAAACTTGAAATGGCCTGAAAACGTGATGACCGTGTCAGTTAGTGAGCATTCAGCTTGATGAAATGAAAGATATATCTTCGTGTCTGTGACAGTGTTTACAGGGCTTTTATGACGATGACTCGAAAATAAGTTGACTATTAAAAAGAACAGCTGAACATCAGTTCACTATTAAAAAACGATCTAAGTCTATCACATACCTGTCAACATTTGGGTACCAAAATATGGGAAAGGGGGGGTATGGGGGGCGCAGTCAAAAGTAATAATTTTTATATTATATTATATTATTTTTATATTAATTTGAACAATTATTATCAAACAATTATATTAATTTAGTAACTGCAGCCATTTGCTAAAATCATTTAAGTTAATTTTTTTTCCTCATTAATGTACACATAGCACCCCATATTGACAGAAAAACACAGAATTGTTGACATTTTTGCAGATTTATTAAAAAAGAAAAACTGAAATATCACATGGTCTTAAGTATTCAGACCCTTTGCTGTGACACTCATATATTTAACTCAGGTGCTGTCCATTTGTTCTGATCATCCTTGAGATGGTTCTACACCTTCATTTGAGTCCAGCTGTGTTTGATTATACTGATTGGACTTGATTAGGAAAGCCACACACCTGTCTATATAAGACCTTACAGCTCACAGTGCATGTCAGAGCAAATGAGAATCATGAGGTCAAAGGAATTGCCTGAAGAGCTCAGAGACAGAATTGTGGCAAGGCACAGATCTGGCCAAGGTTACAAAAAACTTTCTGCTGCACTTAAGGTTCCTAAGAGCACGGTGGCCTCCATAATCCTTAAATGGAAGACGTTTGGGATGACCAGAACCCTTCCTAGAGCTGGCTGTCCGGCCAAACTGAGCTATCGGGGGAGAAGAGCCTTGGTGAGAGAGGTAAAGAAGAACCCAAAGATCACTGTGGCTGAGCTCCAGAGATGCAGTCGGGAGATGGGAGAAAGTTGTAGAAAGTCAACCATCACTGCAGCCCTCCACCAGTCGGGGCTTTATGGCAGAGTGGCCCGACGGAAGCCTCTCCTCAGTGCAAGACACATGAAAGCCCGCATGGAGTTTGCTAAAAAACATCTGAAGGACTCCAAGATGGTGAGAAATAAGATTCTCTGGTCTGATGAGACTAAGATAGAACTTTTTGGCCTTAATTCTAAGCGGTATGTGTGGAGAAAACCAGGCACCTGTCCAATACAGTCCCAACAGTGAAGCATGGTGGTGGCAGCATCATGCTGTGGGGGTGTTTTTCAGCTGCAGGGACAGGACGACTGGTTGCAATTGAGGGAAAGATGAATGCGGCCAAGTACAGGGATATCCTGGATGAAAACCTTCTCCAGAGTGCTCAGGACCTCAGACTGGGCTGAAGGTTTACCTTCCAACAAGACAATGACCCTAAGCACACAGCTAAAATAACGAAGGAGTGGCTTCACAACAACTCTGTTACTGTTCTTGAATGGCCCAGCCAGAGCCCTGACTTAAACCCAATTGAGCATCTCTGGAGAGACCTAAAAATGGCTGTCCACCAACGTTTACCATCCAACCTGACAGAACTGGAGTGGATCTGCAAGAGGGAATGGCAGAGGATCCCCAAATCCATGTGTGAAAAACTTGTTGCATCTTTCCCAAAAAGACTCATGGCTGTATTAGATCAAGAGGGTGCTTCTACTAAATACTGAGCAAAGGGTCTGAATATTTAGGACCATGTGATATTTCAGTTTTTCTTTTTTTAATAAATCTGCAAAAATGTCAACAATTCTGTGTTTTTCTGTCAATATGGGGTGCTGTGTGTACATTAATGAGGAAAAAAAATTAACTTAAATGATTTTAGCAAATGGCTGCAATATAACAAAGAGTGAAAAATTTAAGGGGGTCTGAATACTTTCCGTACCCACTGTATATAGCTATATATACACATATACATACATACATACACACATACATTATATTTATAATACAGGGGCGTTTTCTCCAAAGAGGCAGTGTCTCCTCAAAAAAGTGGATAAGAAAATAATTGATATTACAAAAATTTAACAACGCATATATATCTAATAAATATGTAACTAAAGTTACAGTCCATAGACTTTCAGCAGAGACCCCTTAGCGTGCCGTGGGTTTAGTGGGGGGTAATTGAGATGAATGGGGGACAATCACGTGAGAGGAGGCAATGCCTCCATCGCGATATGATTGGATATGATCGGCTATGATTGGATGTGATTGGTTCATGCGATAAATCCCGCCTCTTGTTTTCGTGCGAGCTCTCGGCCTGAATGAAGAAAATGATGGCGTTACTGACTAAATATTAAGTAAAACAACGCACCCGCTCAGATATCTCACTGCGATGTGTCACGTCAAAATAAAACTTGAAATGGCCTGAAAACGTGATGACCGTGTCAGTTAGTGAGCATTCAGCTTGATTGAATGAAAGATATATCTTCGTGTCTGTGACAGTGTTTACAGGGCTTTTATGACGATGACTCGAAAATAAGTTGACTATTAAAAAGAACAGCTGAACATCAGTTCACTATTAAAAAACGATCTAAGTCTATCACATACCTGTCAACATTTGGGTACCAAAATATGGGAAAGGGGGGGTATGGGGGGCGCAGTCAAAAGTAATAATTTTTATATTATATTATATTTTATATTAATTATTATCAAATAATTATATTCATTTAGTAACGTAAATATATATTAGTGTATAATATATATAATATATATAAATAAGCTTCATAATTCATTATCTTTTTGTCGATCCACCAGTCTAAAAGAGCAGAAGGGCTTATTGAAAAATGCAGATTCATTCTCTGCCAGCAGGTGGCGCTTTTCACCAGGAATATAGCCGTTTCCCCCTTAACCGCAATAAACAAAGCAGCAACTTGCAGCGCTCATATTTAATCAATTAAACCATATCCTTTTGAAGTGTAAGCTATATCTCAATTTACATGTATATTTAGTTTTTTCACTGGAGCACCACCTGAGTCTTCTCCTCCCATTTCTACCAGTGATCCTTGTTTCCTTCCTGCGGTACTCCCTGCACAGATATCAATAGCATCACTGGGTTGTAAGTTGCCAAGTTGAGGGGACAAATGGGTTAAAATTAACCCATTAAAACAACCTTGGAATTTGTTGTCGTGATTATTCATATAATGAGGTTTGGCC
>NW_015666552.1:60974-91448 GCF_001515625.1 Sinocyclocheilus rhinocerous
ATCACATCCCGGTCAACATTTGGGTACCAAAATATGGGAAAGGGGGGGTATGGGGGGCGCAGTCAAAAGTAATAATTTTTATATTATATTATATTATTTTTATATTAATTTGAACAATTATTATCAAACAATTATATTCATTTAGTAACGTAAATATATATTAGTGTATAATATATATATATTAATTAAATAAGCTTCATAATTCATTATCTTTTTGTCGATCCACCAGTCTAAAAGAGCAGAAGGGCTTATTGAAAAATGCAGATTCATTCTCTGCCAGCAGGTGGCGCTTTTCACCAGGAATATAGCCATTTCCCCGGCAACTGCATTAAACATTGCAGCGCAGCACCTGACTTTGAAACTTGCAGTGCTCATATTTAATCAATTGGAGGGTTGACAGGTATGGTCTATAGTCCGCCTTGTTGGCAGAAACTATTTACAGTAACTCCGCCCATCAATGTAAGGTTACTACAAAAGACAATTGTTAATTAACAAGTTCAGTAGCGTAGATGGTAAAGTGCGTACTGTAGTCTTTTTGATGCGATCGACCCGGGTTCGAATTCGCCCTTTACTGAACTTTTTTTTTCTCTCTTTTCAAATGCCATATCACATCGGAAAGGCATTTATTTAAAATATTTGTTTATGCCAAACTACTTTTTCCAAAGGTTTTCCTTTTCAAGAATTTGAGCTATGATATTAGAACAGTAGGACAGTAAAATTGTTTTAATTAAGACTTAAATAACTATATGTGACCCTGGACCACAAAACCAGTCATAAGGCTCAATTTTTCCGAAATTGATATTTATTGATATTTTGATTTTCAATATTGAAATTGATATTTATACATCATCTGAAAGCTGAATAAATAAGCTTTACATTGATGTATGGTTTGTTAGGATAGGACAATATTTGGCCGAGATACAACTATTTGAAAATCTGGATTCGGGGTGAGAGAACGGGGTGAGAAATAAACCTGTGATAATCCTCTCCCGTTTCAATTAGGATAGGTATTTGGCCGAGATACAACTATTTGAAAATCTGGATTCGGGGTGAGAGAACGGGGTGAGAAATAAACCTGTGATAATCCTCTCCCGTTTCAAAGGTCAGGCGCTGTGATAAAATAGCTATTTTGTTCATTTATTTACTCTCTGCAGTGGACAGATAAAGAAACACTACAATTAGGGAATTGAGAGAGGGAGATTTTAAAAGGGCAAACGGCGGGGAGTTTAATATTTTATGAAGGATGATTGGCGCTCACGAGCAATGGGGGAGGTGTGAGCAGAGGATCTGCATGAAATAGAGGACTTTTTTCTGGAATGCTCAGCAAAATGATAAAGACATTTTTTTTTTTAAGTAAATGCTTTCCTTTAAAGGTTTTCTTAAAACCTGACACCTATTCAGTTGCAGATAAAGATACACAAGATTCAAAACAATCAGAGGTGCATCATGTTGAGTCAAACAGGTGAACATAACCTATTTCCCCTCGCATTCAGACTCAATTAGGTGAACTTGGTTGATAAAGACTTGAGTTAATGCAGATGTTATTTGTGGGTTCTTCTGAGAGCCGTGGCTGATTTTAGCACATGTAAACTCAACAAATTTAAATTGCACATGAATGCGCAGGAGCAGGTAACAAGGTGCACAGCATGCATTATACATGAGCAAAAAATCGGCTGATTATGGAAAAGGGAGATGAGTCTACTGTGTGATCTAATTAGAGAGAAAGAAAAAGAGAAGGGAGGGGGTACAGGAGATGGCAGAAAAGACTGTCCTTGAGAGTATTTACTGACACATGCTAGTATGCATAGTAGATTAGTCCAACTCTGAACAGAAATGTGTGTGTATGTGTGTGCTAGCCATGCCTTGATTTAAAAAAATATGGGAGACTGGGACTAGTTGTCACATTTTTTACTGCAGTGAACATTTTTTTAGAGAAGGTCAGTTTGTGTATAACCTTGGCTACAGGTCTTGACTAAAAAAAGCTGTTCCACTATTATTGTTTGGGAGTAAAAATATAGTTCATTGAACAAAAGTTGATGTTCCTGACAGCATGCCCCACTGGGAGTCGAACAGCATATTATAGGCTTTGAAAACAATTCAAGGACCAAAAACTAAACTAAACTAAAATAAAATAAAAAAAATAAATAAAAAAAAATAAAATAAAATAAAATAAAATAAAATAAAATAAAATGTATGGTATGAAAATATTGATCTATGCCATTTTTATCAGTGTACACTGAAAAAAAATGGTGTAGAAATAATTTTCACTCAGAAATTGCTTGTACATTTCACAAAAAATACAAAGAAACAGCAAGTAAGACATTGATTAAAATATGAAATTTTAAAGAATAAATACTCTATTATTTTATTTTAATATTATTATTATTATTGTTCTTTTTTGAAAAATTTACTCCAATAATATTTGTTTTATTTACAATTAATGAACCTTTTATAGTGTATACCAGTGTGGTTTTATTTTTATTTATCCATTGTTTACCAAAGTTAAATATGGTGAAAAACCAGATGAGACTGGAATTTTAGTTTAGAAAACAGAATTTACTAAATTATTATTAGTAGTAGTTGAATTTAAGAACATTTTAAAATGGGTGTTTGAAACCAGCATAGCAAACCACTGCTAAACACACATTTGTGTAATAGGGCATTTGAGAACATATAGTTACTGAGATATAGCACTTTTGACAACTTTCTCATTTGACAACTAGCCTCAGGCCTACTTGGTAGTTTCTAATCATTCTGTACCTTGTCTACACTTCAGGTGAATGACATGATGCAGCAAAAATTCAACATTCCCATTATAATTAACAAAAATGTCTACACTGCAGCTTCCAATGTGCAAGAAGTGCACTGGCTTCTAGATAGGTTGTTATATGTAACCAGATAGAAAATTTGTCTGACATTTGGTGTCCATCTTTCAGCTCCAGACCTGGCAGACCTCCTAAACGAACCCAGAGCATGACATCACCCAAGAGCCCTCACGTCCTGCCTCACTCCGTCTCTGGACTCATGTCCTCAGGAATGATGTCTCACACTGGTAAGAAAATGAGCAAATGCTCCTACCTCACTGTTACTGCCAGAACAAACAAATCTCATTTCTTCTCAAATGAGAAAAGCAGAATTTTGGATTTATAATTAAAAGTAAAAGGATAACAGGAAAAGGAAGTAGTCAGTTAATGGTTTGAATAAAGAATTACACTGTGTCCTAACCAGATGTGATACGATATAATTCCAGTAACAAGATATTTGTCTGTCCACACCAAACACAATAAAATCAATCACAAATCACAGCCAATCAGAAGAGCATGTGGGCGGAGTCTCTGTGCAAGTACACTGCTGTCCTATGCTGTGTCCCAATTCGCCTACTTATACTATATGTCCTAAAAGTATGTACTCGTTTTGTGAAGAAAAAGTACATACTTTTCAGTATGTAACAAAATAGTAGGCAAGCTTTGGGACATACTACTTCGTCATTACTGCGTCTTTAATGGACACTTTGTTGCTTATTTACGTGCATCCTGTCACCATTTAAACTGCCCTGACAATCGTCTTGTCAAAGTTTATATTTAATTCATATTTTGTTTGATTTAATTTCCTACCGTATTGGATTAAATAAATATTTTTTCAACAGGTTAGCTATTGATTATTTATCACTCAAACCCCTTTCTCTACCTGTCCCTCGGTGTCGCATATCTGCCATGTTTGTAGTTTTTAAACACTTTTTATGTGTGTTTGTAGTTCTAATCGAATCCTCGTCCACTGCGCAATTTGTTGTGGGCAATATTAGCCATTAGAGTGTGCATCGATCTGCACTTTGAATTTCTACCGGAAGTAGTAAACCATCCGGGTACCTTTGGAATACTCATTTCAACATACTACGATTTGGGACATACTAATTATAATTTTGAATACTATTTAAGACGGGTAGTATGCGAATTGTGATGCAGCATCACACTTACAACAAAATGGATACATAATCAAATCAAAATAAAAAAAAATTCAACATTCCCATTATAATTAACAAAAATGTCTACACTGCAGCTTCCAATGTGCAAGAAGTGCACTGGCTTCTAGATAGGTTGTTATATGTAACCAGATAGAAAATTTGTCTGACATTTGGTGTCCATCTTTCAGCTCCAGACCTGGCAGACCTCCTAAACGAACCCAGAGCATGACATCACCCAAGAGCCCTCACGTCCTGCCTCACTCCGTCTCTGGACTCATGTCCTCAGGAATGATGTCTCACACTGGTAAGAAAATGAGCAAATGCTCCTACCTCACTGTTACTGCCAGAACAAACAAATCTCATTTCTTCTCAAATGAGAAAAGCAGAATTTTGGATTTATAATTAAAAGTAAAAGGATAACAGGAAAAGGAAGTAGTCAGTTAATGGTTTGAATAAAGAATTACACTGTGTCCTAACCAGATGTGATACGATATAATTCCAGTAACAAGATATTTGTCTGTCCACACCAAACACAATAAAATCAATCACAAATCACAGCCAATCAGAAGAGCATGTGGGCGGAGTCTCTGTGCAAGTACACTGCTGTCCTATGCTGTGTCCCAATTCGCCTACTTATACTATATGTCCTAAAAGTATGTACTCGTTTTGTGAAGAAAAAGTACATACTTTTCAGTATGTAACAAAATAGTAGGCAAGCTTTGGGACATACTACTTCGTCATTACTGCGTCTTTAATGGACACTTTGTTGCTTATTTACGTGCATCCTGTCACCATTTAAACTGCCCTGACAATCGTCTTGTCAAAGTTTATATTTAATTCATATTTTGTTTGATTTAATTTCCTACCGTATTGGATTAAATAAATATTTTTTCAACAGGTTAGCTATTGATTATTTATCACTCAAACCCCTTTCTCTACCTGTCCCTCGGTGTCGCATATCTGCCATGTTTGTAGTTTTTAAACACTTTTTATGTGTGTTTGTAGTTCTAATCGAATCCTCGTCCACTGCGCAATTTGTTGTGGGCAATATTAGCCATTAGAGTGTGCATCGATCTGCACTTTGAATTTCTACCGGAAGTAGTAAACCATCCGGGTACCTTTGGAATACTCATTTCAACATACTACGATTTGGGACATACTAATTATAATTTTGAATACTATTTAAGACGGGTAGTATGCGAATTGTGATGCAGCATCACACTTACAACAAAATGGATACATAATCAAATCAAAATAAAAAATTTTACCAATATTCCAAATACATATTCATTGACAGATAGAATATTTGTCATGGAATACACTCGTTTGTTCACATATCATTTGAACTTAATTGTTTCCTTTAAGCAATTTTTAATATCTGAGGTAAATTATCCATTGTCGCTTTTATTATGGCTTATTGCCGTAAAAAAAAGGAAAATTTAAAATAAAAGTAAATCTGTATCACCATTGTGGCTGTATTGCTTATTGTGGCATTGAGTGGTGTCTGGTTAGGACATAGAGTTACAGGCATCTTTAGGCTGAAACAAGAAATATGGTGATTTATGTAAGATTCATGTGTGATTTCTGCCTCACTAGCATCACAAAATGAAACTGAAATAATAATAATGAGAAAAAAATGACTGTTTTCAAATAGGTTTCCCAACCATTGCAATTGGTTGGTTAAACTGATAGCTCCACCCACACACACTATTGGCTGAGCCATTGTTGCTATGCTAGACTGAACAGGATGCTCAAACAAAAAATGCTTTGAGCTTTACAGAGCTACAGTGTTTAAACTTTTTTTGGGGGGGGGGACTTACAGTTTTCTCAGCGTGTTAAGCAGGGATAAGAATGCTTTAATATAAAACTAACTTCAGGTCAGTTTTCTTTATCTTTTTAATTCAGTTGCTTGAAATAGTGCTTATTTTTACAGACCAGTTGAAGCCTGTTATATTTCTGTGTCAGTCACTTTAAACAGCACTTATCTGAAGTGATGCAAATAAACAATCTGACTCATGCTGTGCTGTGGAAAAGCCCAAAGCCAACAAAACACAGCTATTGTTTCCACACTCACAATGCAGGTTTGCCCGAGGTAGTATGTAACCTCATCTTGCCAACTCTAATTTGCCCTTTATTGTGTTGTGATATTATGATTAAAACCTATTAGATTTTGCCTGGAGATATGTTCACCTCGGCCTCTGTGGTGTCAGCTCTCCTCTTGCTCGAAAGAGCGTCGTTTAAAGCATCAACAACTTCTGTCCATCCTGCATCCTGAAGCTAAATACACCGACTTCTAAGCTGCCTTTCTCTTTGTGTATGTACGTGTGCGGTCTGCTCGTTATGACTTCTCAATGAGAGCCCGAAAAGGGCCGCATATTTGTACTCGTTTAGAAAGAGCAGGTGATGAAGAGAGAAAGAGTGAGAGGGAGAAAGAAAATGCTCAGTAGCACAGGCCTCTTTTATCTTCGGCAGAGGTCACACTATCAATGTCAGCCACAGAGATGGGAACTCAAAGGCCACTAGGGAGATAGAGAGAAAGAGAGAGAGGACAGTTTTTTCCCTCTTTGAGTGGATTGCAGACTGAGAGTGGGGAATGCTTTGATATCGTCCTCTTCACAGGCTGAATAGGGACCTTGGCTTTCATGCTCTGATCTTGACATTTAGTGAAAGCATTTGGAGAGTAACTGAGAGAGTGAGAAAAAAACACCCCGCTCCTAAAGCTCACTGCCAGAGCTTGCCTCATATTTGCACATAACTGTTGTGAATTGCAGCCAAATGTCAGCGTACGAAAGCTCTAGAACTACATTTGAGAGCAGTTTGCCCGGACTAGAGCACAGACTTTAAAAGGATAGATCTTAAACACATCGGAACTGGATGGATACTTTCGCAAAGTCAGTGTTCGGGATGAACAGCCATATTCTGAATAATTCTGTTTGTCTGTATGAAAAAATAAGTCAAACCAACGTTGATGCAATGTGATTTAATAAATGAGTCAAAATAAGGCGATTGTTCATCTGACTTACTTTAACCAACCAACAGCGGCATGTTTAGATAGCAGTGGAGGAGCAGCATTTTGGTTGTCGTCACACCACTGAATGGGAAGTTACAGTTGTTCTGGTACAAAAACAGTTACAGGATCTTAAAAATTTGGATTGCACATGCTTAAATGTCATTTAATAAATCCCCCAAAACACAACATGCACATGAAACAAGCAGTGTGGAGGAGCGTGGATATTGCATTGATTACATATGTTTGCACCTGACCCTTTGCACACTACAGGTGAATAAAGAATTAACAAAATGCTTGTGCAAAATTTCTTTGAAACTTTTACAAGTTAATACTCTTGTTATTACAGTATTTGTTGTATTACAAACTGGTCCAAAACTGCATATTCAAGATTAGGAACACTACTCATGTTTTCACAAATTGTGTAAAAAAATCAAAAAGTAGTACGAATTATGTTGAAAACTTTATGTGTAGAGTTTTGTGCATGTATGATGAGTGGAATTCATAATCAAAGTGCTGAAAAACACAAATTTAGATGAACTGCCTATTCAGTGCAGGCTCTGGTAATTGATGTGCGCACTAGTGTGGATACAAAAAACCAACAAAAACATTTTTGTAAACATTTCTATTATATATTGTAGTTAAAAATGTATTCTGGAGTGCTGTACAATTTATTTGAACATTCTTACTGTTTTACAGCATTTATTAAGCTTAGTTAATTTCAACATAACATAATACATTTTAACATTTCAAGTCGTGTAAATGATTAAATCATTAGATTAATAAATATATAAATTACTTTTTCAATAACTTTTTTTGTTTCTCATGCTCCAAAAAGTAAATAACATGGAAAAAAAGCTACATCCCAAAAACATTTTCACTGTTCCCCAGGGGGCTATATTAGAATGATCTCAGTCTAAAAACAACTTTAAACAAACAACCTTCATTTTGCCTTTCTGAGATATTTTTAAAGCTAGTGGAAGAGGAAAGAGAGGAGTAGCATGTAATAGTCTGAGTTGCGTGGCTAGAAGCAGCTCTCTGTGCAATGAATGGAAGCTAATCTAATTTTAATTGAATTATAACATGTGTGCACTGGGGGTACACACACACACACACACACAGTTAACAAGGGTTATTGGAGACTGTGGGCAGGTGCCAGTCAGCCTGAGTTATCAGCGTAAGACAGGGGGAGCAGGTATCTACTTACAGATGTCACCTCGTTCAGCTGATCCAGGGCCTGCTCTTCAAAGCTGGTGTCTCATGGTAGATAGATGGAGGTATTAGTCAATGGACTGACTGCAGAACAGTGAACGTGGGCCAGACTGTAGCTTTGAGATGACGCCCTGGGTAATAATAGACCTGTTGTTATCATCTAATGTTACAGTGCCAGTGTGCTCTTCTGTCAAATTCAATTATGGGATGTGAAATATTCATAATTGCTTTCACAAAAGCATTTGAATGAGGCACATTTTTGGAAAAGCTGTGAGGTGAATCTGTTAACAATTATTCATATTCACATATTCTCACGAGATTTAGGCAGCTGAAGTGAAGGCAAAGAAAACGTAATGATTATGAATTATCACGTTTTCTTTCTCTCTCTCTCTTTAATACTCTGATAGGCCTAACAGCTGCCACACTTGCTGAAGCCATGAAGAAGAAGATCAAATTGGAGGTGATGAATAGTTACCATGGCAATAATAACCACGGCACAGATTCTGAGAATGGTGACATCACCTCCAGTATGGGTAAGTGTCAGTTCCTCTCTTAAACTGAAGCTCATATGTCAAACTATCCTAAATGCTCAGACCCTATGAAACCTGGTCCAACACCATATGTATATATTAGTGCTGTCAAACGATTAATCGTGATTAATCGCATCCAAATTAAATGTTTTTGTTTACATAATATATGTGTGTGTACTACTGTGTATATTTATTAAGTATATATAAATACAGACACATTCAGTATATATTTTGAAAATATTTACGTTTATATTTATATTCATATAATTTATATTATATATAAATATATTTAATATATAAACAACATATTTTTCTTAAATATATACATGCATGTATGTGTATTTATATACATAATACATATACACAGTACACATACATATATTATGTTAAAAAAAAAAACTTTTATTTTGGATGCGATTAATCATTTGACAGCACTATACATTTTTGGGTGAACTATCCCTTTAATGATCTAATCTCAACTGTTAACAACCCACTAGAGAGGTTATTTAAAGTTTGTGACGTATGAAGGCCCCAAAATAGCAAAAAGTTCAAAATAGCTGCTCAAAATTATGCTGTTTTCACTTATGCAAACAGTGTTTATATAAGTATTTAAACATGATGCGCACTATCCTTAAGGCTGGAATACACTACACGACTTTTAAAATTTTAAAAATACTGGACACCATACACTTACCGACTTTGTAATAGTCACAGAGGAAAAACTGACCATCATACAGGACATAAACAACAGAGGATCACACACTACCAGACTTTAAAGTTATTCCAATCACAACAAACTCACGCAGAAATGTGCACATTGTAGCTAGGAGACATATGACAAATGAAAACAACATGTGTTCTAAAATTGGCTCAAAATATCAAAAATGTTTGATATTCTCCGACTGGATGGAATCCAGTATGAAGCTAAAAAAATCAGTCTGTTTACACTACACGATTTTCTATGAAATCTGTCAACTCAAATCTGCAGACTGGCTTTGACTTTTGGCAACTATTGTCGACTTCTCCGGACTGTAATTTGGTGCAAAAATCGTGAATTCCAGCCTTTACAATAACACAACAAACACTCCCCTGTCTGTCACTGGTTAGAACTACAGGAAGTCATGCGCCAAACTCATTGTCATTGGTTGCGCCAGTGGTGTCATGTTGGGACACTTAAACATACTTTTTTTTTAAACCAAGTATGAACCATTTAAAATAAATAAAATAATTTTAAAGTAAACAAAATTACATACTGCAGCTTTAATAAAAGAGAGAAATTGCCACCATTCGATGACGCAGTGCTTATTTTCCAGAAACTGTCCATTGATGCGGTGCTTATTTTTCAGAAACTGTGCATTGTAAGCAGATTTAAGCAAGAAAATACCATGAAAATGAGGTTGTGACCTTTCTGTGGAGAAAAAGTGAAAACAGAGGCCAGAATGTCACAGCGAGAGGGATACGTGTGAATAAGATTAGCCAGGTTTTACCCACAAATGCTAATAAGAAGGAGCTTTTTTATCTTCAGCAATTTAGAGTGAGAATAACCTTGAGTGTGGACTCTTGGTGTGGAATATTAAAACAGCTGAAGAGAGCTGAGTGGTGCAGAACAGCTCTTTTCAACTTTCTTTCCTTTTTCGTTATATCCATCTTCAAAATGTCTGTCTCTTTCCATCTCTCAGGTTCAGTGGTGTGTAATTTTAATACTGACACAATGACAGCTTTGTCTGGTGAACAAATCTGAAAATATCAGTCTCTCGTGCCTGTGTTTTGAACGTGAACCCTCATCCACTGGTCATATAATTATTTACATTTGACAAACACAAACTGTTCCCAGAATAGTACTCTAAGTCTGAGAAATGTGATGCATCTAAACCCTGAAGATTGAAGAGATCTGTAGGGATGTGTGGCATGTATGAGGCTGGCTAGACAGATACGGCAGTGTTAGAGCGGAACTCCAGTGGCACTGATCCAGTTGGTGATTGGGACACTGTTTTTAGCAGCTC
Organism: Sinocyclocheilus rhinocerous; assembly: GCF_001515625.1. NCBI lineage: Eukaryota > Metazoa > Chordata > Actinopteri > Cypriniformes > Cyprinidae > Sinocyclocheilus > Sinocyclocheilus rhinocerous. Next base: position 71,688 of record NW_015666552.1, read on the forward strand.
CCCCTCTGCCATGATTACCAGGATATGAGCTCATCTCTGGTTAAATAGAGGTTCTTGTAACAGCTGTGCCTCTGAGCAGGAAGTGGAGGGCTCTGGATATAGTCACACCGTCCTGTCAAGGAGGAATTTAGAGAGGATGTGTCTTGTTGAAGTTAAGTTGGTAAAAGACAGCATGAAGCTATGTGTATTGTACACAAGGGCTTTTTTAGATATGAAATTCTCAACAGGTTTTGCTTCAGAAAATTTATTTTACATTGGAAATTGAGTGGTGACCCAAAACGGAAAAGCTAAAATTCTTAAAATCAACATTGAAATTTATTAATATATTTAAAATACCAATATTTATTCATGTTCTTTTATTAATGGTAATTTATCAACATTACCATGAAAACCCAAGAAGCTTGTCTTCATAAATTGAGTATTTGGCCTCTTGAGAGTCATTTTTTTTTCATTAGCTAATAATTTAATGCAGTCATGTCATTTATTTATTTATTTTGAAGAACAAGCTAAAATACCAAAGTAATTCCAAAAAGCCATTGAGTGTGATAGGACACATGTCTTTTGACATTAACACAAAAGTGTCTTCCCCCACTTTTTTTATTTGCTTTTAACAAACAGGGAACATTAATAGCCTGTACGTTAAATACTGCAGTTGTAAGTGTAGACAACAGGATTTACACAGCCACCGTTTGAGAATATTGTATACAAAGTGATCAGCTAACTAATTAACTGACTACATATGACATGCAGATGTATGTATATAACCATTGTCACAGTACAGAAGGAGACCAAGAACGGAGAGGTAAGGTAAACTGGGATCTTTATTTAACAGGGGCTGAGAGAGAGAGAGATGGAGAGCAAACGGGTTAGAGCAACAGTCTATGGAATGGAAGGGATCTAGCTCACGTGATGACAGGTTCCTTCTAGGATCGGGCTGAAGAGGATGGCACAGAGACAGGTAGGTATCAGGATGGAGTTCGGGTTAGTGAGTCAGGTAAGGAGTAGCGTAGTGAACTCAAGACCAGAAGCGGGGACTCAGCTTGCGGCAAGGCAGTCGGAGACGAATGTCCCGCGTGGATAACCACACCCTATCTCCCGGCTGGTATTGGGGAGTAGGGCGGCGGTGAACATCGGCCTGAGCTTGGTGCCTCCGAAATGCCTGCTGGAGATGGACATGCGTGGAGTCCCAGACCCTCTCGCTCTCTCTGAACCAGTGATCCACCGCTGGAACGTCTGAGGGTTCTCCCGTCCACGGGAATAGGGGAGGTTGGTAACATCCCGATCTCTTGGATCTTGCGCTCAGTCTAGCCGTTGGACTGTGGGTGATATCCGGAGGTGAGGCTTACTGAGACGCCGAGGAGATGGAAGGCCCTCCAGACCCGGGAGATGAATTGGGGCCCACGATCGGAGACGATATCCTCCGGGATGCCGAAATTGCGAAAGACTTGGTGGAATAACTGTGTTGTGGTTTCCATGGCCGTGGGTAATTTTCTGAGGGGGAGCAGTTTACATCCTTTAGAGAATCGGTCGACAACTACGAGGATACAGGTGTGTGATTCGGACTTGGGGAGATCGGTGACGAAGTCGACTCCGATGTGGGACCAGGGCCGGTGAGGTATGGGAAGTGGTACCAGTTTGCCTTGTGGCAGCTGACGGGGAAATTTGGTGATGGCACAGACTGAGCATCCTTGGACAAAGCGCTTGACTTCTCGCGCCATAGCGGGCCACCAGTAGCGAGTTTCAAGGAGCGAGAGGGTTTGCTGGCTGCCTGGATGTCCAGAGCCCGGAGAGGAATGCAGCGAGTCCAGAAAGGTACTGCGGAGAGTGGATGGGACATAGACCTTCCCTTCTGGACCTCCCGGCGGAGCTGGTTCGGAGTGGGTGGCTTGACGGATCTCTTCGTCGAGCGTCCATTGCATACTCGCTCACGGAGGCCTTGCCTTGACGGATGCGGAAGAGCTGGTCATGAACGGAGATCTCAGTTGCAGTGTGACTAAACACCTCCTTGAAGTGTTTGGTGAAAGCTGATAGAGTGCGAATGGCCTGACTGTTACTCTCCCACATGGACTGGGCCCAGTGAAGAGCGCGGCCGGCGAGACACACATACACACATATATATGCATATATACAAATTCCCGAAGGCATTTACAACCCGCATGTCACTATTAAGATACTTCACAGCGAAATAAGTTAACTGATTAAAACATAGAATATATACGAATACAAGAAGTTACTAGTGACTAATACACCTCTTATCTCTCAGGATACTGCTTGTTCCCCAACATAAACATAAGCAAGAACTAAGCAAAGGCAGTAGTACAATAACCTAATTGTCGGATATCTTATAATTCTTTGTTGAAAAATTAAACCATATATAAAATTATTTAAACTCTCAGAGTGCACCCCTAATCTTGACCCCTACGCCAATAAGAAGTTATAAGTCAAAATTGTTAATTAAGGATTTTATTGGGTTCCATATTCTTGAAAATATTTTTTGTCTATCTGATAAGTGTACGGAAGGCTTGGATTAAATCCTCCAGTGATGGGGGGTTCGGTGATTGTGGCTACATGGAGAGTTTGGGGTAGGTCGGGTCTTCTGTCCCAGTACAGAAGGAGACCAAGAACGGAGAGGTAAGGTAAACTGGGATCTTTATTTAACAGGGGCTGAGAGAGAGAGAGATGGAGAGCAAACGGGTTAGAGCAACAGTCTATGGAATGGAAGGGATCTAGCTCACGTGATGACGGGTTCCTTCTAGGATCGGGCTGAAGAGGATGGCACAGAGACAGGTAGGTATCAGGCTGGAGTCCGGGTTAGTGAGTCAGGTAAGGAGTAGCGTAGTGAACTCAAGACCAGATATCTGATATCTTATATCTCAGCTCTTCTAGGGGTAACACATAGCTTAGGTCTCTTAGCCAAACTTCGAATACAGGCACAGATTCAGACTTCCATTTCTGTAAAATTGCCTTTTTTGCTAAGGTTTTGCTATCCATCCATTTTTTAAACCACTTGTGTATCCCAGCCCATCCCACAGTTTTGTGCCACGTATAATATAATATAATATAATAATATAGAGAAGAGAAGAGAAGAGAAGAGAAGAGGTAAAGATGGAGGACCTCAAGTCAAGAAATATGTTGTGGTCTCCAGGGCTGCAGTTCCTCCTCGAGCACATCCACATGTCCATTAGAGCCTGTCTCTCACTCTCATGGGACTGAGCTGACAGATAAGCCGAACTTCCCCAAAAATTGCAATAAAGAAATGGGATTCCTGCAGAACATAATCAGGAAAAATTGGATGATAAAAGAAGAACAGTTAATGAAGTGGAACATTTACCCCTTTTTTCCTTTTAATTCCTATAACATCATTTTAGAATCAGCATAGAAATGAAACATGAATAAAGAAAATTCTCAGAGTCACTGAACAAAATATGACATCACTGGAGTGCTGCAGACTTTCCTCAAAAACTCTCCACTGATGAAAAGAAATTTAGTGCTGAGTCATTAACAGCATCATAATTTCATCAGTACTGCAGACAATAACCAATAGTGACCAAGAGACTGTAATCTATATGAATCGGGTCAGTTTAAGTCTTCTGAAGAGATGTAATCACTTTAAATGATAAACAGATTTAATTTAGGATTTTACTTCCATATAAACAGTGATCAACATGCATACATAGAACCTATCAAATATGGAAAACAGAAGCTCTAACATGCTTGCTTGATGTGAGAATCATTGAGGTTTGTTGTTGTGCGTCAACTAAACATGTTTTAGCATCAAATATGCCCATGTGAGCTTTTGTTTATATTGTCTATACTCTCAGAATAAAAAAGAAATTAAATCTGTTAATATACAGCAATTAAGGGTTGGTGGGAGAGAGTGACTAAATGATGACTGATTTTTCCCTAGATTCTCTATTACCTTAGAACATTGGAAATCGTCTTAAATATAAGACAAAAGCCCAGATTTAGACAAAGACTTTAGTTCCTGAATTCCAGACCAATGCCATGTTTCAAGACCAAAACTGAGCTGTAGGGATAAAAGAATGGTGCATTTTACTGCATTTGTGTCACAAAAGTTTCATCCATTACATCAAAATGCATAATTAGATGTAGTCTTGACTCATAAGTGAATGGAGATGTAGTGTTATCATTAATAAAACTTTTCCCCCTTTGTTTTGAGCACTTGGGGTTGAATTTAGGTTTTCTTTCCATTAATGAAGCTGTCGTATGGAATACAGTGACCTTTAGGATAAAGGGCTGAAACATGAGATAGACAAAATGTGAGAAGACTCTGCTACACTGAGTGAGCACTTTTTATAATTAGAGTCATAGAGATTGGTGTGAAAGCAAAGGGAGAGTTTGTTGAGTTTAATTAAGTTGTTCTCTCTGCAATGTGCCTGTGAACTCTTGGACAACCTTCAAGAAACATGACAGATTTGATAAGACGCAATATGTTTGGTTGCAGCTAACTGGAACTAAAAGGAATGTGTCATTTCTGCACTACGAGAGGTACAAAACAGAATCACAGCCAGTGAGTTAGTCCCGTCACAAAGTCATGCTATTGGTTGGCCCTATGTTGTTAGGTTCAAGACCAAGAGATCACTTTTTGGCTGGTTAGCAAAGCCCTGTTTTTTTGTGACCATATTCCTACAGACCCACAAATACAATGTCAATCAAAAGTTTGGGATCTATACTTTACTCTTTTTTTAAGTATTTAAAGGAAGAAGAAGATAATGTAAATTATTCCTGTGATTGCGAAGTTGAATTTTCAGCATCATTACTCCAGTCTTCAGTTTCACATGATCCTTCAGAAACCATTCTAATATGCTGATTTGGTGCTCAAGTAACATTTCTTATTATTACAAATGAAAACGCCTGAGCTATTTTAAAAACTGTGATATATGTGTTGTTACTTGAATAGAAGTCATCTTCCATACTTGAGCACTATCTAGTACTTAATATTTAAAGATAACATTAACAGGTGTTAATAAAAATACACAAATTAAATATTTGTCTTAGTTAATTAGTTGATTAAAATAATAATATTGACTCACATTGACATGTCTCCCTAATATGAGTGTATTTTCAGTAAAATGACCATACACAGATTTTGTTTGTATGTTTGTGCTTTAATAATGTGTATGTGTTTTTGTGCACATGTTTTTTCCACAGACTCTCTCTCTGTTGTGTGTGTGTGTGTGTGTGTGTGTGTGTTTTGGATTACATGCAGCAGATGCCTGATGTTCATTGTAAACACAAGTAATCACAAGCAGCTGCCTCTCTGAGTCTCGTGTGGCTGTGGGTGGCAAAAGTGTGTGTATGTGTGATGTTCTCTGTCTTGAGCACTCAATAATTCTGCTGCGTGTTCCTCTGACCAGACAAAGAGTGGGAGTGTGGGAGAGCACACTGCCTGTTAATACTTCCTTCTCCAATTTTGCTCTGAGCAAATCTTATATTCTGTATTAACAATTAATTTTGAGCTCAATTTATTTCTTTTCTCAGCCATAGATCATCTCATCTCTCACAGCCAAAGACTGAAAATCGTATCCTCCCAAGTTCTTTTCATCTACTTATCAAAATATCTGTGCCTTCATTAACTTTCCCCGAACGAGGCCCCAAAAGCCTTCAAGGGCCTCACCACATAAGCCCTTTTTCCATCTCTCTTTTTTATCCCTCTCTCTTCCCCACTGCGGTTGTTGTTGCTTGTTTTGTGATTATTTCCATAAGGGAAGTAACTCAACAGTAAGCACATGGAGGCATCATTAATTTCATCTAAAGGAGAAACGAGACTTCCGGTTTTCCATAATCCCCTCCCCCACCCCTTGCTGACGGGAATGTGGAAATTACTCCATGGTGTCTAACCACTACAAAGACCAGACCTAAACGCACAGACTAAACACCTAGACCACAGCTGCTTACTGGCAACGGCACCTTTTTCTGGGAAATAAAGCTACTGTTTTATATACGGCTGTCAGGCTGGAACACGTTAAATGCCTTTAATGGGGAAGTTGAGAAAACAAATAGTCTTATCCGTAGGTTAATATTTAATCAGAGATATTGTAGTGCGTGAGAAATAGAAGTGGGATCAGTGCTGTCAGGCCAGCAATGCTTCTCAGATGTATGTGTCACAGATAGAGTCTCTTCCTTTCTCGCACACCTGCCGGTGGTCTCTGTCTCAGGGGAGGTTGGCCTGAGGAAAAGAGAACTGCTGCGTTACCTGCAGGGGTTACAGCACATGAGCAGACACTTTTATGACTGAGATTAAAGTAGCAATAAAGAGGAAAGGGTTTCCAGTAGCACTAGGAAAATCGGAAGCCTCATTTCTGTGTATAATTCATCTAACTTTTGAAGTTTTTTGTTTTTATTTTTTAATCTGTTGCATAGGCAAACCTACAGGAAAATGTAGATATTTAAACAAAAGGAGAGGATTTTGAGTACAGTAATTCTACTGAAATACCAAAATGCCTTGGCATAATTTGTCACATTCCAAGAATAGGGTATAAAAAAAGGCAGAATGAGTAACAAGGTTGCACGTATAACTAGACTGCAAATTTCAAATGGACTCAAAAGGGGATATCTAGTACCAAAAGTTAGTTTATAGTTATTGATAAACTTGAGAGTTGTTTGAAAATTTGAGAGTTGTTTGATAATTTTTCTTACAAAAACTTGGGTCGCTGAGCTAAATGTTTGAAAATAAGGAATTCAGTCTACACTATAATTATGAAGAAATTAAGAAAATTTGAGATTTTTTACTGGTTGAAATTATGTTATAAATGTCACAGTTTAAGGAATGTTACTTTTTTGTATTAGGGGAAATCATACCTTGCTGGGTTATGTGTGATATTTTTAAATCTGAAGGTTTTTTTGGTCATTCATTCATTTATTTATTTGTTTATTTATTCATTTATTTTAATATTTAAGCAATTGTTTTATTGCAATGCAATGTCAAATTTGTGACACTGTTTCATGATTTTCAATATTAGATGCAGTTGAAAAGGGATAAGACTGGACTCAGTCTCAAGTCCATCTTAAATCTGAGTCCAAGACCATATTTTATGACTTGTCAAATCCAAGTCCAGGCCAAGTCCAAATACTCTTGAAAATATTGGCTTAGACTCAGACTTGAGACTTGAGTCTAGTTTTTTCCAGACTCCAGTATACAACACTCACTTTTGATAAGGGACAGGCCATAATAACTAATTTAGGGACACTTTGTATGTGTTTAAAATGTGCTGTTTCTGCTGCTGTTTCTCGTTTGAATCCTTTCCAGGTGTTGTGTTGTTCTGTCGTTCTCCACATCATTTTACGCAACAGTTTCGTGCCCAATTTTGTACCAAGATCCCTGTTGTGTTTGGATTTATCCAGCCGAGTACTTGGCTCCTTCCCAGTCCTGTCATTAGACTTCTTTTGTTTCCTTTCCTCAGCGTTCGCTTGTTTTGTTTCTCCTTTTTTATTAAACGCTAAATATTTATACAATTTGCAACTTCCTGTCAAAATCATTTACACACCCACAATAGCTCGGGCTCAAGCGCACAATGGCAACTGCTGCGGGGGGATATTTTAAAAATGGCGCGCCTCCAATTTCTTTTAGCCCTGGGCTCTTTTGTTTTAGGTAAATAAAGATTGAAGGCTCTTCGTGAGTGATATCGGCCACCATGTGTTTGAGAAACAGGCCTCAGTGGCACTGCGGCGTTAACAGACGCTTGCGGATCGCATTGTTTTTCTTTTTGCAGCAGAAGCTGAGACGTAGGCCCCTTGAGATACGGATGAAGGGTGACGGATGTTGATGCATTTGGCTGAGTTCCAGTCTCATTCAAATGTGTCTTTTTGGATGCGGAGGGGCTTTAGTGTTTCCTTGCCACTTTGGCCCTTTCCCGAATGCGCTTAGAAGGCCAGATATTGCTCCTATCAGCATTTTCTAGCGTAATATGGCAGTTTAAATTCCACTTGAAAAGGCGAATGCGCGGATGGCACTGTCGTTTTGACTTTAAGAATATTAGTGACGCCTAAAGCGAAGAAGACGGAGCATGTTCTTGGCATGTGCTTGTGCTTGGCTCAGATCCCTTTTCCATCCATACATCAATCTCCTCGGCACTCAATGGCTTTCTTTGATCTTCCTTTCACTTCCTTTCTGTCGCCCGATCACCGTGACTGATCTGCGTGTCATCTGTTTCATGAAAATCAGGGGCTTTTTTTCTCTCTCCGCCTCTGACTAAAAATGTCATGACGAAAGGAAGGAGAACTTTCATTTGTCTCTGTGGCAGAGAGGTGACCTCTGACCCCCAGAGCTGCCTGGTATTTGGTTGAAAAGCAGAGGGAGATGGAAGGTCTTGAAAACTATCACCTCCAAAGGGCTCATCATCTCCTGGCCTTCCTTCTCATCATGTGCCGCGAGTAGTGAATCCATTACCACGAGGCCAACACAGTTCAGGAGCTTCTCTTAAGGTGACTGATGGGAAATGAAAAAGTCTTTGAGAGAGAAACTGCCGAAATGTCCTCTCTCTCTCTCTGTCTCTCTTTCATCCTTCGCTTTCAAAGTGGCGGCGGTGTATGGGCGGCCGCAGAGTGGCTGACTGTAACCTTACGCCCTGACCTGTTCAGTTGTGAGAGGATCTATTTCCTTTTTCTGCCGTTATTCCTCTCTGGAGAATATCCTCTCACATTCCTATAAAGCATAACACTGTTAGAGTGCTGCGAGGGATTGGATCAGCACACTAAAACAAGCAAAACACCGGTCACACAGCAGGCGTATGTACTGCAGTCTTGCTGTCACGTAGCTTGTTGTGCTACAAATAGAGTGTGTGGTCTAATTTATCACGGGGTTGTTATGTATGAAGACGTTTGCAGCAGTCTGAGAAGCAGCTAATTGCTTTGAGGTACAGACTCCAGCAGCTCTTGTTATACTTGCAGACATGCTGTGCCATAATGGCACATCTTTAAAGAGAGCTCTAACAAAGCAGAAACTGATGAAATTTCATAACGTGATGCATCATAATTTGGAACTATTTACAAGATGTTTTCCCTTACAGTGTGATGAGTGCTTCTTAGTATCCTCAAACTGTTGGTGCAGCATGTGTTATTTTAATGAGTTTATGCAGAAATACGTATTAGATTATAGTTATGGATGATTAATTAAGGTATAATTATTTTCTGTACAGGTTTGGAACTTCCATTCATGATGATGCCACATCCCTTGATTCCAGTCAGTCTGCCTCCTGCCTCGGTCACTATGGCAATGAACCAGATGAACCATCTCAGCACTATTGCCAATATGGCAGCTGCTGCTCAGGTCCAGAGTGTCCCGTCCAGAATGGTGACGTCAGTTATAAAGGTACAAGGACACAAACTGTACATACAGTTCTTAAGAAATTTAAAGGGAAAGTTTACCCAAAAATGTACATTCTGTCATCAATTACGTTAATTAGTTTCATATTGTTCCAAACCCATGAAACTTTTGTTCATCTTTGATAGAGAAATCAGGTATTTTAATGAAAACTGAGAGATTTCTGTTCCTTCACGGAAATGTGATATATGACATGTATTGGCCTATATCAAGCGTGAAATATGTTACCTATAAGGCCATATATAATTTTCACATACGTACGTTCTCTGGGTGAATATATAGGTTTATATAGGTTTGTCTTTTATATTTACTTATATAATATCAACATGTATTGAGGGGTTTTAGATGGATATGACAAATATGTCCTAAAATTTATTACACATACATAAACATACATATTTACTGGCTATATATATACAGTATATATATATATATATATATATATATATATATACTAATAGGTTCCATATATGTTTCTACTTCGTACTTCACACTATATTTCATACATGAAAATTTAACTTATGTACATTTGCCTGTCAAGCTATTTAGTCCCAGTCTTCTTAAGAGACATGATTGCTTCATAAGATGAACAGATTTAAATTATGCTTTTATTCACAGAATAAACATTGATCAGCACACATATATAGAGCACATAAAAGCAAATAAAAAATCAAATGTAACTGTGTCACACGCGAGAACAAACCTCAATAATATGTGTTCATCAATTTTTTGTGGATTTTTTAAAATCAAGAATTATAACACATTTTTCATACAAGAACACCTCACAGTGACCATAGTGACTGAAATGTTATTTGGAGTGTAGTGCACTAGTTGTGTAGACTACGTTTGTGGTGCTTTTATAGTGCTTGCAGTATAAAATAAAATTATGAATTGAATGGAAAAGATCAATGAAAAAAATCCTTCTTCTTTTTCTTTCCTGTATTCCACTAAAAAAATAAAAGCATTCTGGTTTGGAATGAATAAAAGTGAATAAATAATGAACGATTTTGTTAACATTTTACAATAAAGTTCCATTTGTTAACTATATTTAATACATTAATTAACATTAACTAAGAATGAGCAATACATTTGTTCAATTATTTATTAATCTTTGTTAATGGTAGTTAATAAAAATACAACTGTTAGTCCATGTTAGCTCAGGTCCATTAAATAACTTTAATAGATACAACTTTTGATTTGAATAATGTATTAGGAAATGTTGGGCTCAATCAACATTAAGATTTTTCATTGTTAGTTTATGTTAACTAATGTAGTTAACTAATGTAGTTAACTAATGTAGTTAACTAATGTTAACAAATGGAACCTTCATGTAAAATGTTACCCAAATCTGTTTATGTTTTGAGTGAAGTATTCCTTATATGTGACCCTGGACCACAAAATCAGTCTTAAGTGTCAATTTTTCAAAATTGAGATTTATACATCATCTGAAAGCTGACTAAATAAGCTTTCCATTGATGTATGGTTTGTTAGGATAGGACAATATTTGGTCAAGATACAACTATTTGAATATCTGGAATCTGAGGGTGCAAAAAAATCTAAATATTGAGAAAATCGCCTTTAAAATTATCCAAAATGAAGTCCTTAGCCATGCATATTACTAATCAAAAATTTAGTTTTGATATATTTATGGTAAGAAATTTACCAAATATCTTCATGGAACATGATCTTTACTTAATATCATGATTTTTCAATCAATTTTCAATCAATCAAATCAATCATTTTGACCCATTCATACAAATATATCTGTGCTACTTATGACTGGTTTTGTGGTCCAGGGTCACATATTTCTTCTTCACACAGTGTACTATTTAGAATTTATTACAGTTTTATCTAAAATATATGACAGATTATAATGACTAATGTTTGTGTTCACTTTCAGGAGCGAGTTCCAGACAGCCCGTCACCTGTCCCCTCTTTGGATGATGGCCGCAGGTCAGGGAGCCACTTATCCTCCAGACAGAGCAGCAGCGTGTCCAGCTCTCCTGCACTCACAGAGAGCTCTTCTGACCGGCCACGTACGTCTGCTTGACTAATAAAAGTCTTGTCTTTTGTTTTATTCCTCAATGCCTTATTACAAAGTCTACGTTGCATATAACTTCAAGATTTTAGTTGTCATTGGAGTCATGTTCGCTGTAATAATATGTATACTTCTACATTTTAATTTCTGTCTGTATCCTCTCATATGGCTTAAACCAAACTTACTATTTCAGCAGAGTTTGATCCCCGAGCACTTAGCACTATGCTGTCACGATAATGTGAAGCTACACATATAACCTTACAAATGTGCTTTTAGAATTAAGAATAAGGTGATATCACAGAATCTACTAAAAGCAAAGCCATCAGAGCAGTTCATGTGCATTGCTTTAACCGGAACTAAAACTATGCAATTACAGATAATGCTCTCTACTTTTTTCAGTCTATTATCAGACACATTATAAATCTTACCCAAGATATCAGATGTCAGTGGTATGATATAATTTGGAAGCAGTATGTGTTTTAAATCCTATTTTTGACCAAACTTAAGTTCAAATCTTGTAATCTTTTTTTAGGCCTTTTGAGATAATATTATCTGCTTGTATTTTGTTAAGAGTTTTTAAAGCTTTTTCAGTACAATATATGAGTGAGCCTTTCATTATTGAATTAAAACATCACACACTACCATTCAAAAGTCTGGGATCGGTATGATTTTTAAAATATTTTTGAAAGAAGCTATATGCATTCCAAGGCTCTATTTATTTGATCATAATTAGTATTGAAAACAATACTATTGTGAAATATTATTCTAATTTAAACTAAATGTTTTCTACTGTATTTGAATATATTATAGTTCATGATGCAAAGCTGAATTTTCAGCATCATTACTCCAGTCTTCAGTGTCTCATGATCCTTCAGAAATCATTGTAATATGCTGATTTGCTGCTCAAGAAACGTTCCTTATGTTAAAAACTACTTCATATTTTTGTGGAAATCTTTTATACATTATAAAAGTCTTTTCTCTCACTGTTGATTAATGTAATGCATCCTTGCTGAATGAAATATATATATAAAAAAACTTTTAAATGGTAATGTACATTTTCACAAAAACATATACAGTAAATTCAAAGCTGTATAGAACAAATGTTATACCTACTACAGTACAATGGAACATTGGGCTTCACTGGTCAGGCTTTTGTGTCTGTGTCTTTTGTTTGTAAAATCTGTTTATATGCCCCTCCTTTCCCTTTAGATTTACATCAGAATGGTTTTTCTCTTGGCCACGCCTTGTTAGGCCTGTCTCCAAGTGCACCACCAGGACCAAAAGAGGGGGATCTGGCAACCCATGACACAGGCCATGTAACAAAGAGGGCTTCTACAGAAAAAGGTTAGATGCCAGTAATATTGCATTCTGTGTTGAATAGAATTTGCAAGGGAAAGCCATTCTACTTCTAAATATATCCTATTATATCATTCTAAATATATCCTATTGAATAGTCTTTTATTACTTTTATTAAATAGCGTCATGAGATGTCAAAGTTTACAAACATTATCTTTTGTCGTAATAAAACAAGGCTGTTTTATCATATTTTACTGATTATACAGATTGTATGCATTAGAAAATAATTACTTAGGTTCCCTTTGTCTGAGACTGGGGAACAGCCCAGATTATGACCGTTTAAACAGTACAAAAGTGCTTATTTCAGAAGCTCATTACATTACAGTTTAACAAGGTCAAACCGTTTAGCAGTGACTGCACTTTTACTGTTCTTCTATGTTAAAAAAACACGTTTAGAATTACATAACAGGGAAGAAAAAAAAACCGTCATGGAAAACGCAAGCATTTTTCCCAAACAGATTTAAAATTGTGTCTAATATTTTTCCTTTAGCTTAGCAGATCATTTATCAGCAGTGGTTTAGATTGACTGCAGGAAGTGATTGCTGATTCCGCTGATGTGTCACCTAATACTCAGTATATTTCATTTCTATTCATACATCAGTCTTGATGTGCATGCATATTCTGAGAAATCAATGAATACTCACACTCACAGTTCTTTGAAAATGATCCATAGAAGTCGAAATGGCATGGTAGTGGGGCTAAATTAGTTAGCGATTTGCAGAGCGTGAAGTAATGAGCAAGACCCCCCCCCTCTCCCAACCAACTCCCTTACCCTGGCCCTCCTGGAGGTGTAATTTTCCTAATAACCTCCCAGAACCCTTGTTTGGTTTTTGCGTTTGAAGGCTTTCATTAGGCTAATGAGGACTTTGCAAGGACGAGTAGTCAGCACAATTTCCTCATTGTGCCGTGGAGAGTAGACAGTGCAAGGGGGGGCCTGAGCACAGCCTTTCGGGATTTGGCGAAATCGTGGAACTCACACAGGTGCTAAAACCCTGCATCAGATTTTTTAAATTTCAAAGGTTTTTTTTTACCACTGATGCCGCTTCATCAAATGTGGTGATGTAGATGATGACCAGGGAGGTTTATATACACGACTGTTCAAAGTTTGGAGTCAATACATAATGTTACAAAAGATTTCTATTTCAAATAAATACTGTTCTTTTAAACTTTCTGTTCATCAAAGAATCCTGGAAAGTACCAAAACAGCATATTAGAAAGATTTCTGAAGGATCATGTGACACTGAAGACTGGAGTAATGATGCTGAAAATTCAGCTTTACATTCCAGGAATAAATTACAGTACATTAAAAATATATTCACATAGATAACAGTTATTTTAAAGTGTAATAATATCTCACAATATTACTGTTTTTACTGTATTTTTGATCAAATAAAATGCAGGCTTGGCAAGCAAAAGATAGTTCTTTTAAAAACATGAAAAAATCTTCTGACCCCCAAAGTTTTGAACCGTAGTGTACAGTATTTCTGGTGAAATACACACATTAGTGTTAATCTCATCAACAAAATTTATTTTATATATTTGTTAAGGATAAATGCAAATCATGATGCTATAACTGAGTTATTGTAATTAAAATATACTGATAATGATCATATAAAAACAGCAAAATATAAATAACGGCAATATGCATTTACAATATTTTTTGAAGAATAAAAAGGATATTTTTGTCAAATGTCAAGACTATGACTAAAGCAAAGAATAAAATAAACACTACCCATTAGAATTCATGTCAGTGGCAGTCGATTGAATGATGCACGACGTTTGTTTAGTCTGAATTCACAGCTACTTCAGAAAGTCTGTCAATGCAGAAAGATGCATTTTTAGAACCAAATAGTTTAGTTTTGGCATCAACCAGCAGGGGCTAATGGGGCTATGCTAACCAGCAAAACTCTTTACCACATTAACACATTAGGTTCAGTCTGAAAGCATAATGATGGTTTGCTCTTGTTATTAGGTGAATGGACTACATAGAAATGGCGTCATGATGTCAAATTCGAGTGTGGAAATCCAAAGCCAAATGCTTCTTGAACACGATATTCTTTATTTTTGTTCAAAAATACATTTCACAAAAGGCTACATAAATTCGAACAGCTAAGCTCATCGTCATAAAAACTATGTCCTGTCCTTTAACTATAGTTTTGATTTTGAAGTTAGCCCCTTGGCACAATTCCAGACCTGCTGAGCTCTTGTGAAGTTTCGTCTCGAATTTTATGCATGCTGATTTTACGAAACTTCAAAAGTCAATGGCTCTCCCTTTGTAGGACATCATTCTAGACTCTCAGTCACTGCCAGGACTCCTTTACCAGTTACTAGACTGAAGGATAACTTCCACCTTCATGTTCCTGGAATTAATCTTTAGGGGCAGTGCTGAAAGTGTGAAGATCAGAAGTTGTATCTCTTCTTTATGGCTTGTCAAAGTCTGAAAAGTTCAAAGACGAGTCATTTATCCGCCTTGGAGCTTTTCAACCTTCATTCATTCTCCGCTCGCTCTCTTATGCTGACTGTGGAGGGCTTTAGCGGTGGACGCAGAAGTTCATTAGCCCAGGGAATCCAAAACAAGAGGGGAAAAAAGTGACCTTGGTTGAGGTGATACACTTATGATCTAACAGGCTGCCAGTATTTTTTGCTGGAAAGCAAGTTCACACACCCTAATAATTCAATGGAGGATCAATCAGATTTGAAGGCACAGGGAGAGATGGAGAAGAGAAAAGAGAGTAGTGCTAACTCAGCACTGATTGTCCCTCCGGGGCACCGTAGTTCAGCGGCACGGCGCAAGGTTCCTCCCGCTGAGTGCTCCGGCGGCCAACACTAATCACATTCCAGCAGACACCATGCTTTTAGGAACCCTAGAGGAGAGGGAGGGAGATCGGCAGTCGACGGTGAGCGAGAGCCGGCCGAAGTGGGAGACCGATTGTTTTCCTCTTTGAAACACCTTGAATGTGACAGAGGCATCTCTCTTCTGCCAAGATGTGAAGATCAGACAGTGTGAGATTAAGATGCTTTGGTCAGCTAAGTGAATCCGCAGAGATAAGGGAGGGGTGAGTAAATCTAATCAGACCTTATCAGGCACAAGGGAAGGTGAGATTTTGAGCACCTACTTGTTTAAATGGATCCTGAGGTATATATATATACTTTAAATACAGTATGGGCAAAGAGCTGGGCTAATGCATTTTTTAAAGCGAAGGACATTCAAGAACAAAAATACAAGAGATGCTTGGGGTTAAATGATGAGGATTTATATAAGGAAATGGGATGTACAGAAAGAAATAGATACAGACAGAACAATAGACTGACTGAAAGACAGGGAAAGATGTATAAACTTCAATAAGGTCATCTACAGACTGGTTGTGTAGACAAACCTGTGACGTACTGTCTTCAGTGGAACACATATGAAGAAATTTTACAAAAGAATGTGGACTGAGCTTAAAAAATGAAAAAAAAAAAAAGTACATTTTACAATATGTTTACATAGAAAACTGTTATTTTAAATTATACAAATATTTCACAATATTACTGTATTTTTCATTTTTAAATGCAACCTTGGTGAGCAGAAGAGACCTCTTTCAAAAACATTTAAATAAATCTTACAGACTCCAAATTTCTGAACTTTTTTGTATGCATTGAGTCTTTGGAATCCAAACACTAACTTTGAGTATGCAAAGTTTAAATTGTTCGTCACCTCAAAACACATGACATGCAGGGAAAACATAATGGCCATAAATGAATAATTTGTTCTTAAGGCTATTTATTAATTTAGTTCAATTGTGGCCACATTGTGCTAATTTGTTTCAATCGTTTTAATTTAGTTCAATCATGGCCACAATTGAACTAAAATGTGAACATAATATTGGGTTATTTTATTCGTTTTGGTGCAGTTTTCACATGAAATGTGTACATTTTCAAAACTCTTGCAAGAATCCAAACTGATCACACTCATAACACAGCTAGTCAATCTTTTAAAACCTAACTTATGTAACTGACATAAAATCCATAGTTTCATCAAAAGATATGATATGACACTACCATGAGGTTTCATGCTAAAACAGAGTTTACTGCCAATAAAGTAAATGTTGTCACTGTATCATATGAGTCTATACACCCTTTCAGGGTGACTCACAGTAATTTGCCAGTCTCTACCATGGCCTCTGTTTACAGTCCCACATGGCATACTGTAATGTAAAATTCTGTATTTGATGCCATCTGTCTTCCTCCTTTGGATGCGTCTCTGATCTATCTGACGGACGCATATTTATTGATAGTTTCATCTCTGTTGTACGCTATCTTACTCTATGCTTTATGCTCTCTCTCTCTCTCTCTCTCTCTCTGTTTCTGTTTACATTGCTTATACTGCAACAATAATTAATTATACTTTCTGTGAATGAAATGTTTACATAGATGAAACTTATTTTGTGTTGGGGACAATCCCTCTGGAGAAACCTGCAGTTAGTTACTTTGCTAAAGGGAACAATGGCGAGAACATGCCTTGCTTCCTGTCAAACCATCAACCTTTCAACCTGAGTTTTAACACTTACACCATACAATAACAAATGTATTAAACAGAAAATGTTATAGTTTCCAGAAAAAATAATACTCAAGTAAAGTACAGATACTCAAAAAGTGTACTTAAGTACAATACTCAAGTAAATGTACTTAGTTACTGTCCGCCTCTGTAAACGCTGTACACCATAATTTATACATTTTAAAAACGTTGTACATTCTGCAATTCACAGTTTTTCACAAGTTATTCTCTGTACAATCATCCCCATTTAAATCATAAAGTTTGAAAAAATAGATTTAAAATCATGTGTAAGGCCACTGAGACAGCATTCCATAATTAACAATTCTAATCTATTAATACTTTACAATAAGACTTAATTTGTTAAAATTTAGTATTACCGTATTGTCCCGAATATAAGATGATATTTTTTTCTTGGAAATACATCTGAAAAAACGCGGTCGTCTTATATTCAGGGTCTAGACTTTGACATGTTAATAATACACCCACAACACTAGGTGGCGCCAAATACGCATAAAATGAGTGTGCCATGAAATACGTAATGTAATGTGTGTTGTAAAGATCGCGAGTAAAAACAAAAGAAGCAGAAAACCTTACAGCTGCATGAGTCGTGACTGTCACTTTAGCCTGATGGTGAATCCCTTTGTGATTTTAAAACGTAAGACAGTACCCAGATTTGAAGACTACAGTAAGATTTAACTTCTACTGTTAATAAGATTTTGGTAGGCTACTATTAGATGGATAGCCTAAATGTCCTAATTCAGATGGGCTACCTGTTTTTTTTTTTTTTATGGTATATCAAAAAGTGTATATTTTTTAAAATGTGATTGTTGGTACATTTTACCAGTTTTTACCATACTTTCAAAACAAAAATTAAAATAGGAAAAATATGCAATATGAAAATAATTGAAGACAAAATGTGTTTTACTGAGAAAAAAACAAGATTTGTTTTTTAAAAAGCCTTTTTCCAAAAGGTACATCTGGAAAAAGGGGTGGTCGTCTTATAATCAGGGTCGTCTTATATTCGGGCCAATACGGTATTATGCCACAGTCGACTGCTTCCGCTCCTTCCGGAAAGCATCGGAAGTAAGCAGCGCTGTTTTATCATACTAGATACATTTGAACGTTCTGTTATAATGCTATTATGTGCGGTCGTCACCTGTCTCATAAAATGCATAGCATATTAAAGCGTCTTTGGTGTTTCCATGTTTTCTACAAAACAAATCGAGGGGTTATGATGTCATTGGCAGGCGACACAATGACACTATGGACACGGTCCGTGTCACTAGTTAAAATAGCTTATTTCTCTGGATTTAAACATTCTTCGAAACATTTGGGATAATGTAAGTACACAAGTCAGCAAAATATATAAAACTGTTCTAGTGGTTTTGGATATTTTAATAAAAAAAATTTTACATATTGTGCCTTTAAATACAGCTGTGACTAAAAGCTGAGAACAGATTTAGAGCCATTAGATAGTGGGAGGAAGTTAAACCAGATTTATTTCCTCTGAGACCACAAAAATGAACCAGAACCAGTGTGTAGTGGCTCATTGAAAGTAAATTGATTTAACTAAAGACATTGCTGATTCTCCACAGCTGAATGGACTGAAATTTAAAGAAAGAAATATTCACGGAGTGCACTAGAAAAAAAGTAGCATTGATGTGTAATGACCTTGAATCATTATGATGCTAGCATTCTGCTCTCAAGACTCATGGATAAAAGACTGAGAATGTGGAGAATCAGTGTGATTTCAGAGAAGAACTAAAACATACTTGAAATATGGAGAACTTGCAAACGTGTTTTCCAAAATATCTACACATTTGTGAATATTTGTGAATAAAAATAAGTGTTTTCACTTAAAGCTGCATTTAAAAATACAGAAAAAAAGGTAAAATTGTGAAATATTATTCCAATTTAAAAATAACTGTTATATATTGTAATATATTTTAAAATGTAGTTAATTCCTGTGATGAAAAGCTGAGTTCTAATATGCTGATTTGCTGCTCAAAAAACATTTATTATTATTATTGTCAATGTTGAAAACTGTTGTGCTGCTTCATATTTTGTGGAAACTGTTTTTCAAAATTCTTTGATAAATAGAAAGTTCAAAAGAACAGCATTTATATAGAATAGAAATATATGTAATGATCAATTAATTGTTATTTAAATATAAAATATTTTAAAAATCTGGTCACACTTTATTGTATTTAGAAGTGAACACGATAACAATTTGGTGCATATTCATTACCGTGATATATCGCATCACCGAATACCGGCACAAGTCTACTGCTCTCTTGTCTCCTCTGAGGCTGGGACTCTAAATAGTATTCTGTGCTCGTCTGAGCAGCCAAAGACAGAACAGTTAGCATGTGTTGCTCAAACTTTCGCCATGGCATTAGAGCTGGTACACCGTTGTCGCTCGCGAAATCAAAATGACGGTGCCTTGAATGGAAGTTTACAGATTAAGGGGCGGTAATATTATAATGA
>NW_015666552.1:91952-112602 GCF_001515625.1 Sinocyclocheilus rhinocerous
TTTTTAAAACTAAATTTCAATATCGTGATAATACCGCATACCGTAATAAAAGCTTTAGCAATTAATCGCAACATGAAAATGTGATACCGTCACGGTATCACATTTTCATGTTGCGATTAATTGCTAATGCTTTTATTACGGTGTACGGTATTATCACGATATTGAAATTAAGTTTAAAAAAAGTGCTGTCATAATACAGTATAACAGGTTTAATAACATTTTTCTTATAACAAAAATAACTGAACATTTAAATGCAATAAAGCAATACAGAAAAATGTATAAAGTTAAAAGTTTTACACAGATTAAAGTGCAAAAGAACTATAAAGACCAATAGGTATCACTTTACAATAAGACCTCATTAGTTAACCTTAGTTAATGCATTAACATTCACAATGAGCAATAGCTACATTTGCTACAGAAGTTATTAATCTTTGTTTAAAAAATACAAGTCTTAGTTCATGTTAGCTCATTAAATAACACAGCTGCAACTCTTGATTTTAACATCCTGTTATTAAATATTGTAATACCTAAGATTAATGAATGTTCAGAAGAATTTTTCATTGGCAGTTTATGTTAACTAATGTTAACTAATGAAGCCCTAATGTAAAGTGTGATCGAACAATAAAGAATCAAAACACTTTCAAACAATATCTAGGGCATGTTGTAATCCAGATTAAAATGTAAAAAACGTTTGAAAATAAATAGCCTATTAAGTCTAAATATTTTAGTATTTGGCGCTGTGATGAACATCATAGCAAATACACAAATCTGAATGGCTGTTTAAATCATTTAAACAACTTTCAGAAACAGAAAGTAGTGTAGCTGCTTTTTTTACAGGGTTTCCGGGGTAACGCAGTTTAGCGCCATCTGCTGTCAGAGAGTGAAAGTGCGCTTTCATCCAGAGCGTCTCTCACATGTTCCGCCATGTGCTTCTTGTCTGCGCTTGTTTACATCAGAGTGCGCAAGCGTCTTTCACGCAGCATACAGCAGTGTTGTGCATTTTGACCAGTTGATGGGAAAAGTATTCTTAAAATGCATTCAAAATTCTGAATAATTTGTAATATATAATTATTCACGGTATTTAGAAGTGCCCACGATAACAATATGGTGCATATTCATTACCGTGATATATCGCATCACCGAATACCGGCACAAGTCTACTGCTCTCTTGTCTCCTCTGAGGCTGGGACTCTAAATAGTATTCTGTGCTCGTCTGAGCAGCCAAAGACAGAACAGTTAGCATGTGTTGCTCAAACTTTCGCCATGGCATTAGAACTAGTACAACGTTGTCGCTTGCGAAAACACAATAACGGCGCCGTGGGTGTAAACTTACAGATTAAGGGGCAGTAATATTATGATGAGATCCCTTTGCCACGTCATCACGATGCGCTCGCTTTCTCAGACGCTTGCAGAAAAAGGCTTTCCAAAACAAAGTAACTGGGTTAATCTTTTTCTCGTTTCCTTGGTTGGTAGATGCACTTGGGACCTGATTATAGCACTTAAAACCTGGAAAAGTCAGATTTCCATGATATGTCACCTTTACGGTCCAATTCTCGCGATTAACAATCCATTAACTATGACTGTTTTCTCAATAAACTCCTAAATTGGCTGCTTATTAATAGTTAGTAAGGTAGTGGTTAAATTTAGGTATTGGGTAGGATTAGGGATGTAGAATATGTTCATGCAGAATATGTGCTTTATAAGTACTAATAAACAGCCAATATGTTAATAATAGGCATGCTAATAAGCAACTAGTTAGTACTGAGAATTGGTTCTTATACTATAATGTTGCCAGAAATCTTACTAACCCCAAATTTGTGATTAGTTATGCAATTATTGAAAGGTTTTTTATTTTATTTTAAGTTATTTAAAGGTTATTAATGTGCTGTTTTTTTATTATGACAGAAGAAAATGTATTGTGTACACCGACATCTCGAGACAGCTATGAGCGAGTGTCTCATTCTGGGCCAACATTACCCCCAGGATTCCCTGCTCCACTGCTCTTTCCTGAGGGCCTGTCCTCCATAGAAACCCTTCTCACCAATATACAGGTACAGTATATAAAATATTTCAAAATATTTAGTGTAAAGATTCACACTGCAAATCTGAAGCCCATTTCCTCTTTTCCAGGGTCTGTTAAAGGTGGCTATCGATAATGCACGGGCACAAGAGAAGCAGGTCCAGCTGGAGCGCACAGAGCTGAAGATGGAGCTGTACAGAGAGAGAGAGCTGCGAGAGACACTGGAGAGACAGCTCTGCGTCGAGCAGAAAAACAGAGGTGATTATTAGCTAATCTGAGAACAGTCTGCACACAATGCTTTGTTTAAGAAGTGGGTTTCTCTGCAGACCCCTGCTCAGGTCAGATCTGAGTGTCCCAGTGAGCACATGTACACTAACAAGGCTTTTATTCAGCAAAGATGCTTTAATTTGATCAAAAGTGACAGTTAAGTATTTCTCAAATAAATGCTGTTCTTTTGGACTTTCTGTTTATAAAAAATGCTGAATTAATTTGAATGAACCTGAATTAATTTATCATGGTTCATGTGACACATTAAAAAAATCTAGTAACTTTAGATTAGGAAATACATATTCGCTATTAACTTAGAGTTTTCCCTCAATAAACTCCTAATTTGCTGTTTATTAATAGTTAGTTAAGGTAGTTGTTAAGTTTAGGTATGGGATCTACAGTAAAATATGGTCATGCAGAAAAAGGCATTAATATGTGCTTTATAAGTACTAATAAACAACTATGCTAGTACTATGCATGCTAATAACCAACTAGTTAATAGTGAGAACTGGTCCCTAAAATAAAGTGTTACAAACAAAAAAAAAAAAAACTTTTTTTTTTGTTTGTTTGTCACCAAGATGTATATTCTGTGTGTTAAACTCTTCTGATTAGCAATACATTGTTACATATCCCATTTCATAAGTCAGTTGGACATTTGACTATTTTTGATGTTTAAAGGAATAGTTCACCTAAAAATGCTTTTACTGTGTTTTACGTCTGTGTTTCAACAGCATATGTGTAACATGAGGATAAATAAATAATTAACTGAGCTTTTACTTTTGAGTGAACAGTTCCTTTAACATTTAGAATGTAGGTAAATGTGGGTCGGTGACATATTGCTGTTTTTAATAATTTATTTAATAAACATGAATTAGTATTAATTTATTTAAATGAAGAATACAATTCACACATACATTGACAAAAGTTTGCATAAAATTAGTCTTGCACAAAAAAAATGCAGGAAAAAGTCCATATGT
Organism: Sinocyclocheilus rhinocerous; assembly: GCF_001515625.1. NCBI lineage: Eukaryota > Metazoa > Chordata > Actinopteri > Cypriniformes > Cyprinidae > Sinocyclocheilus > Sinocyclocheilus rhinocerous. The sequence goes on from NW_015666552.1 coordinate 95,217, forward strand.
TTCCTATAATAAATCAGATAATTTGACCTGTTTATGACAATGCAAAGTTAGTTCAAGTTGTAGCATGTCATGTGGTGCAACTTCCCAAAAATATGAACTAATAATTCATGATATTTGAATAAAAAAGTATTGTTTTTTTTTTTTTACCTTGAAAAATATATTTCAAATGTAAATGATTTAATGAGTAAGATTCAGTGAGCATTCGCATGTATTCAGGGTGTAAGGCAAATGCAAATTACTTTTTAACACCACATATCCACGAAAATACAGTATAAACTTTTCTTCAAAATGGTATAAATGCTTTCCAATCCACATGAAACTTGAAACAAAATTTGCATATATTTTGAATGCATTTCTAAAAAACCTAGTACCTTTTCTTTCTTCATGGACATTCTTTTTTTTATCAGTGTTTGCTAGATGTTTGTGCAAAACAGAACACAATGCCTTGGCAACATACATGTGCTATCAGCAAGTTTTCATGTTCACTATGCATGACTGATGATTGACAGATGTCTGCAAGGTAAGCTGTTGCAAATTTAGTGATTCCACTCAAAATAAGGTTTTAACAGGAAAAAGAGGTCTGTGCTTTCACATTTGAAATTGTATCTGCATTGAAAGAAGATCTCATCTTCAGTTACATGTAATGTTGTCGACCCACATCACAAAAACAAGTAAAACAGGTTCTCACATCTAACTGTCCGTCACTTGAGCTTTCACATCACGTTTCCTAACAAATAAATTTACACTCAGTTTAATCTCTTAATCTTCTGTTCTCCAGAATGTACATACAGTCGTAGTCTACATAAATCAGAAACCTCCGAGACAGCTGTCATAAAACGGCGGAATCATTAAAGAAGGTGACAGGGCAACATGCACCATTAATGAATGTTGTTTAATTAGAGAGCCCCTCATCTCATATTCTCCTGTCGCCCGCATTGTGCTCCAGATAGTCATGTTACTGCAAATTCAGCACTTTCCTTCAGCTGCACACACACATACACGACACTGAGAATTACCCTTTGTAATTACAAGTACATATTATGATATTAGTGTGAATGATTTATTATCAGCGTAAACAGAATTGCCGTGTTAATATTCGCCGCATCACATTTAATGAGGATAATGAATCTCCTGCATAATTCATCAAATCAACTGGCTCTTCCATTAGTGAGAGATGTCTTTATACTCCAGCCAACTGACTTCAAATCGGTTTCTGTGTTTTATACCCAGTGGTCAGAGAACAGATTAAGAAGAAGAAGGTGGTTGGTCCTAGATCACTCACAGAGGAAAGACTCGCATCTATCAGACAGAAAGCGTTTTTTTGTTTTGTTTTGTTTTGTTTTTCTGCTGACTGTGCTGTCTGAATTAAGCTCTTACTGCAAACTGGAAAATTAACATGTTCCACTGGGCTCCAGCCTAGTTTCACATTAGATGTGTGTTATATCAAACACGGTATTTAGTGAAAGGCTGAATAAGGGCATGTGGAACAGCTTTTCATAGTTTGCTATAATTACTGTTTGCTGTGATGTGGGATTTGATGTAATAATATTACAATTATACAGTAGCAATAAGATTTCAAAGTCATTTTTCAAAGTTTAATGCAATAGCTATATAAGATATAGTAGATATAATACTATGAAACACACTACTGTTCAAACGTTTGGGGTTAAGTTATTTTTTAATGTAAATTAATATTTTTATTAGTGTATTTTAGTTTTAATTTTAATTAAAGACCTTTATAACATTTTAAAACATTTCTATTTCAAATAAAAACTGTGCTTTTGAACTTCAATTCATCAAAAAAGTATCACGGTTTCCATAAAAAATATGAAGCAGCACAACCGTTTTCAACACTGATAATAATAAGAAATGTTTCTTGAGCAGCAAATCAACATATTTGACTGATTTCTGAAGGATCATGGAATGATGGCAGCTTTGCATCACATGAATAAAGTACATTTCACAGCATATTACAATAGACAACAGTTATTTAAAACTGTAATCATATTTCACCTTTTTACTGTATTTCTTGTCAAGTAAATGCAGCATTTGCATATGAGACTTCTTTAAAAACATTTTAAAAATCTTACCATTTCCAAATTTTTGAACAGTAGTGTACATTCCTATTAGTTAATATTCTTATGTGCTTTTCTCAGCACTCATCCAGAAGCGGCTGAAGAAAGAGAAGAAGACCAAGAGGAAACTGCAGGAGGCTCTGGAGGTCGAGTCCAAGAGAAGAGACCAGGCCGAGCAGAACCTGCAGCGGACGGCCTGCAGTGAGAGATCACCCACTCAAAACGGTTAGAAAGCACATCACATGACCACAACCCTTACCATTACAATCCCAGGTCTCCCAGGAAAGCCATGTGATGTGTAGTTACCGTTTTGACAGCTAAATAGATACCAGTATTATACACTTTAAAATGTGTTTTATTGGTATTTGAAGAGTAAAAACAGACACTTAAAGGAGACATATTATGCCCCTTTTTACAATATGTAATATAAGTCTCTAGTGTCCCCAGAATGTGTCTGTGAAGTTTCAGCTCAAAATACTCCACACATCATTTATTATAACATTTTGAAAATGCCTATTTTGAGTGGAAGCAGAAACACGCTGTTTTTCGGGCCTGTTTCTTTAAATGCAAATGAGCTGCTGCTCCCCACCCCCTTTTCCAGAATAGAGCTGCGCCATTATAGCTCGTACCTGCTAAAAACATCAGTTTTGGTTCTGATTATCATGTTTATTGCGCTGAAATCATGCGTTTTAAACCATATGAGTTTAAACCTCTGATATACGGTTTTCTGAGTGCACACAGACAGAAAGCGGCTGTCACAGCATGCGAGTAGCCTACTAAACTAAGTTCTCATTCACACACACGTTTACGTTACGTTAAAAACACACATGTCGGTTATGTCTGTGAAGGTAAACCGCTGGGAAATAAATCGCATGTTTATTTTAGATCTGTGTGGCAGCAGCAATATACATTAAATAAATCAATATATCCACTGCTCTCGTGTCTCCTCTGAGGTTGGGACTCTAAACAGTGATCTGTGCTCGTCTGAGCAGCCAAAGACAGAACAGTTAGCATGTTTTTCCTGGGTTAATCTTTTTCACATTTCCTTGGTTGGTAGAAACGTGAAAAAGGACCTGATTATAGCACTTAAAATCTAGAAAAGTCAGATTTTCATGATATGTCACCTTTAAATAAAGTTAAAGCAACAATTAATTCATAACCCTACTGATAACTCTTTTCATGTTAACAGACCCTCCTCAACAGGAAATGGAGACAAACCATAACAGCAGCAAAACAGACACTGACAGAACAATACAAGGTACTGATGTCTGAATGGATATTTAATCTTTTCATATTCCGTCGTATTGTTTCTTCATGGAGCTATATTTAAATGTGTTTTCCCCTGTAATCTTCAAAGTTTTGAAAGAAATTACCGCCGCAGATGGATACCATCTATCCTATATATGGTGTCTATTATGTTCTGTTGTTTGACAATGTATATGATAATGTAAACAGGGCCCTGATGATGTATCGCAAGCCTTTGTTAGAATATTAAACATTTAAAACATTGAGAGTGAAATGAAATTAAATGACACTGATGCAAAAAGAAAAAAAAAGGAAAGAAAGGATAAAGACAAAAAAGGGGAGCAGTAATTAATGGGTCCCTTAATTGTCCTCATGAAATATTTGCATGGGCATAATTTACATAATCTACATGTAGTAATTAATCTTTCAAAGGGTTTGCTTTCTCTTTTCGTCTTGGTTGAGAGGAAAGCAAGGGAAGGGCTCTTTTTTGTTCTCTTTGACATTTATTCAAATACCGCATCTTCTCCTTTAACAATCCTTTCATCTCCACACACGTTAGAACATTATGGATTTGTCCGTTCATTATACGCTGCTTGTGACATCAGGCAAGCTTCATTCATACCATTTATTTTTCTCCACAGATGGAAGACTCTTTCTAAAGTCCACAATGATGTACTGAAGAATGAAGACCAGGAGTAAATGCATTCATACTGTATAGAAGAGACTGTAGTCAATTGCCTGGTAAATAACGTCTGCAATTCTGTTGGAGAACTGATGGAAGACAATGAGGCAATTTTATAGGCTGATGTCAGTGTGTTGCAGCACAAGGACTTGACAAGATTATTATGGCCATTGAAAGTCAGCATTCAGTAGAATGAAGCGTGAGTCACCTATCCTCATGAGATGGCCGAGAAGAAAATGGTATCACAATGCACACCTGGATGAATAACCAGGTTTCCAGGGGACTTTTCGCAACACTGAGAAATTAAAAGCATTTTATAAAGCATTTAAATCTGCCTGACTACACTGACAGATGAAATATTCAAATCAGACTGTGCCATTTTATGCCCTTTTAATGCCCATTTTACGTCAATTTCAAAACATAATTTCATGAAGGGAGGTGTCTGAAGAGAGATTTGAATTTATTTAGTTATTTATCAAATATAGACACTGCATTTAAATGCGTATTGTGTATCTGTCTGTTATTTCGAAAAAAGGTATAGCTGTCCGGATTTTTTTTTGTGTGTCATTGTTGTATATGGGATCATAGCAGATTTGTCTCAAAGTTCATCAAATATGTACATAAAAGTGTAGACATGCTAATGTGCATTGTACGCTGTAGTTCTAGAAAATCAATACAAACATTTTTAATAAGATTTCTTGTATCTAAGTTATTTTTTGTTCAGTTGCCGTTTATTATCCTACTCGACATGGAGAGCATGCTGGCATGTCGTTACTTCTGTCCTGTCCATCTGGAATACAATAAAGTTTTTCCCACATGCTTTACAAGGGAGATGTTTCAAAAACTGACTGATACTTGTTTTGTGTGACTTCTATAGCAACACTAAATCAAAGTCGTCAAACACAAATACTCTACCACTCTTGTTCTTGTTTAAAAAAGTTTTTTTTTACTTCCAAGACACAGACATATTTCTTTGTTTTGTAATTTTACTGTATTTTATTTTACTTGCAAGACAGAAAGACACTCTTGTTCTCTTGTTTTTGTTTACCGCTGGTAAATGTTTTTTTTTTTACTTCCAAGACATAAAGACGTATTACTTTGTTTTGTAATTTTACTGTATTTTATTATTATTTTATTTTACTTGCAAGACAGAAAGACACTCTTGTTCTCGTTGTTTTTGTTTACAGCTGGTAAATGTTTTTTTTTTTTTACTTCCAAGACATATTACTTTGTTTTGTAATTTTACTGTATTTTATTATTATTTTATATTATTTTATTTTACTTGCAAGACAGAAAGACACTCTTGTTCTCTTGTTTTTGTTTACAGCTGGTAAATGTTTTTTTTACTTCCAAGACATATTACTTTGTTTTGTAATTTTACTGTATTTTATTATTTTTATTATTCTATTTTATTTTACTTGCAAGACAGAAAGACACTCTTGTTCTTGTTTACCACTGGTAAAAAATTTGCAGAGATTCTTTATTTAATTTTAATGTAATTTATTTAATTTTATATTATTTTACCTAACTTATTTATTTTACTTTGTTCTTGTGCTTTTGTTTACCACTTGTAAAAGTGTGCAGTGCTTTATCATTTTATTTTATTTTTTATTTTATTTTATGTAACTTCCCAGACAGAAAGCCATACTGACAGACACTTTCTCTTTTCTCAAGAGCACATGTACAAAATGTGTTGACGCAGCATTTAGCCAATCACTCAAGCTGTACTGTTTAGCGGTATGCTCTCTCTCTCTCTTTCTCTCTCTGAACATAATAAGAAGCCAGGAGAGATGAATAATTGACTGATTGTTGCATTATTCAGGCCCCTATTGTGGAAAAAAGCCGTCTCTGGCACATTCCAGGTCTCTCTGGCATATTGAATATGAGGTTAAAGTTTCAATCAACCTTGAAAGGGAGAGGCATTTTTCATCGGCTAGCTGGTGTATCAAGTTGATGCACTCAGAGTTAGTGCACAGTTCTATCCAAGCAATACTTTATCTGCTATACATATACTAAAATTGACTACACTAGACCAAAAAATGCATTATCAACATATTTATTGTGGTGATTCTTAAACTTGAGTGGCAAGTTTGAATTTGCATATGCAATCAATACTAGTTGTTTTCCCCTAAGGTGATCACTTGTATCTATTTCTATAAATCTCACATTCCTTCATGGGTCCGTTAAGAACCACAATGACTCTAACAAGACAGATCCAGGGCCTGTTGAATGGCTCGTCACAGTCTGTATGTAATAGATCCAGCCACGACGGAGTAGCGTAAATGTAATCTAATCAGAGAGTGCCTATTATACATTAGCACAGACAGCGGTAGAGGTGCAGGACAAGTTATCCAAATGAGCGTTAGAGCAGGATGAGAGTCAGGCTGTGGACGGGTAATGAAAGCGCAATAGAGTAGCGCTCAGCTTTTCAAACCTTTCACTGTCATTACTAATTCATGTTGCTCCTTCTCGCTTCTAATAAGAGAGAGAGAGTTGGGGGAAAGGGAGAACGGTGCGGGATAATGTGCCGTGAAATTGACTCATTCGCGAGAGGAGGAAAGGGAGAGGAGATCAACTTTTGATTTTAAACTGCCCTCCGAGGAAATGATGGTGAATTTAGTGATCCTGACAAAAAGAGGGGACTGTTTATTTAGTTCGGCTTTTTTCTTGACAAAGAAGGAACGAAGTTAACAGGCAAAATGTACAGCAGCCCCAAAAAACATCTGGACACTTTAGCCACACTTAAAAATGTATACATGACTTTGCATTATCAAAATACCAAACCAGAAATATAGTACAAACAATTGAAGGAAAACACTGAAGTGTTCCGTTTCAAACTATAAAAGACACATTGTTCAAATCATTAGGACACTTTGTAAAATGTCAGTGAAAATGAAAGTGAAGATGTTCCGTGAAGAACTCCACATGTGGTTCCTCTGCTAGAACATCTGTGTGAACCTGAAGATAAATGACTTCATTCATCTACTAAAACTGACCTTGGGACTGGCTGCTGAAAGGTAGGCTAATTTTACAGTAAGTTTCAATTAGTTAAAATCATGAACTAACAATGAACAATACTTTTACAGCATTTATTAATCTTGATTAATGTTCATTTCCATAAATAATAGTTTTAACATTTAAAAAGGAAAATTAACATTAGTTAATGTATTATGAATGCATTAACCAAACATAAATTAACATTTATTTTAAAAATAAAATTAAGGAACCAGTTATCAATTTAACATTTATAAAAATGGAAATTAATCAATATTAAATTGACAAATTAAGTCCTATTTAAACTGCTTAATTTATCTTTTACATTTAGGTAAATTACATATCTTATACATTATCTAGCAACACAATACATTTTTTAATTAACAATAAATGCTGTAAAAATAGTTTTGTTCAATGTTAGATCATGATGATCCATTAATAAATGCTAAAAAATGGAACCTTATGGAAGTTGTTACTGGTAGTGGCAAAACAATGGCTCAGAAAGCACAGAGAAAGATGTAGCAGATGACACTTGATTTGATCTTTTGTATCAGATACAATAGAATTGATCCAAAAATACTTTTTGGGGCTGAATGATCTCAGATATCATTTAAACTACACATCTGAGTATTTATATAGACCTGTACATAAGTACATATATAATCTGAAATCATATATGGCAACAATATTATTAGTAAATGATATAAAACAGTGGTTCTAAAGGTGTTTCTTCAGGAGCTTTCCAAGAGGGTCTCAAAATGGATTAAAAGTATTTAAAATAAGACAAAACAAGCATTAAAATAAACTAAAATTAAGATTTATTTCAGAATATTAATTCACCCCTCAACAATTTATTCATTCATTCAGTGAATTAACTCTTTCACTTGAAAATACATTGAAACACCTGGATATATGAGGAAGCCTAATTCATTTTAAGTGATTTCTAGACCTGAACAAAAGTCATGAAAATTCATAAAATCTTAAACCTGACAAATACTAGACAATTCATGTATATTCACTGGTTAAAAAGAGTGGGAACTGTGAAGAACATTCAGCTCTTAAAATATCTGGAATCCTGCTATTTAATTTAGTGCCTTCGGATGTTGTTATGGACAATGGGGAGCCTTGGAGTCAAAAAGGTTGAGAACAAGACATACAGTAGCCTGGCATTCAAAAGTTTGATGCATTTTAATGGTCAACAATAAAGTTATCAGAGGCCCCAGGGCCTTGAGCTCAGAGGCCTGTATTCACCCGACACACAAAATGATATCGATAGACAAACTTGAATGTGTGCCAGTGACTGCTGGCACAATGTAAAATAAATAAGGAAATGAGAAATGTTATTCATCCCAGTCCAGGCACCTCCTCAGCATAAATAGTGGCTTCTGAAATGATTATCACAGCTCTGATGTTGTACATGAATGTTGAAATGTGTTAAACTCATTTTCGTTCTTGTAAATGCGACTATATTTCTCACAACTGCTATAGTATTTCTTAGATTTATGACAATTTTCTGATATTTGGACATTGTATCTCGCAATTAAAAATCTGCAGGAAGATCATTTTGTTAAGTCAGTTTACAACGTTGTAAATAATGAAAGGCTGAAGTTATGAATATTAGTTTTGGTTACGGGTTTGGAATAACTTGAAGGTAAGTTAATGATGACAGAATGATCATTTTTTGTGTGAATATCCCTTAAACTCACAATTGCAGTATGTCAAATCAGAATTACAAGACTTTTCTTTCTTTTTTTGTGGTTTCGCAGTGAAAACTGCAATAAGTGTGGGCCTCAAAAAAACATATAATCAGTTGTTGGTCAAGATGACATTTCTCACATTCCCTTTTGCTGTAAGGATTTGTGTATAATGAGAATGTATTGTTTTGTTTGTTTGGTCTGTTTTTGCCATTGCCTTGTTTCTAGATATGTGTGAGTGTGTGTGTGCTTTCACTCAAGCTGCTTGACAGGGGCACTGGGTGCTTGAGAGGACTTATGTCCCTTCGCTGGACTTCTGACAGCTGGATTGGCTTGTTTTCCCTCTCTCTCCCTGGGGGCTTCGCTGTCAGCTCTATACTCAGGCAGACTGTGAAGAGAGAGATTAATGGACAATGAGGATGGCAGAAAGGGAGAGACATTGAGAGAGGGAGAAGAGAAAAAGGACGAGAGGAGGCCAACTGCCATCTGCTCATTTCCTTTTAATGGACAAAGCCAACAGCAGCAGACAGTGCTGCCGACAAATCTGGATTTTCTTTATTATATGAACACACGCTCTAATTTGCTGAGGTTGACAAAGACAGAAACATGGCTACTTTTGCTTCAATTCAGGTCTTTTACCCTCCATTCTTCGGTTCTTTTTTTATGGAAACAAGTGTGATTTGATCATTATCTGTCTGGCTTTCAGGCAAAATGTTGGTTGGTTTCTATTTAGCTTCCATGCACGTTACATGAGCACACTATTCAAAAAGTTATTTAATAAAAATATGTAATGAAGTACATCAGAAAAATAATGACTGTCTTTGTTAAGTTAATAAATTTCACATTCAGTGAATCTGAATTTGACGTTGGGTTGTTTCACCTCTTTATGACTCACATCAGCATTTCCCTTCATTAATCTGTTGGCCCTATCACCAAAGGAATTAATTCAATAGGCTTATTGTTTATCTTCACATTAGCAAACATTTAATACTAAAATGATGCATGAGAATTAAACAAGGTGTTAGCTGATGAATTCAAGACTGATCTGGGATCCATTTTCCATTTCTTCCACTCACATGTAAGATTTGACTGCTCTGAGATTACGATCAAAGAGCAGTTTGTACTTCTGCAAAGTCCTTGCATGACAGACCCATAATTCAGGCTGGTCATAAAAAACTAATTAGACTTACCCACTTTAATTTAAGGCATCTGCAATTGGTTTCCCATCATCTCATTACGGGTTATATCCTCTCAAAATGATACAGTCCTGTAATGGATAATGACATGATTAAAATGATGCCAAAGCAGTAACTAGGAAAGAATGTATTTTGTAATGTTGCCTGTTGTCGTGTAGGCCCTATTCCAGCAGAATTAAAGCCCTTATTGACCTTATTGAGGGTAGCAGCACCATTTTTTGACAGAATTGTACTGTTGTTTAACAACATAGCAACTGTTTAGCTGACAAAGTTTTCTGAAAAAAAAAAAATTGATCTCAATTAGCTACATGCTTTCGTTTTACTTAGCTCAAAATGCATGATCTCTGATAAAGATGAGCTAGTTCCTACACCGTTCAGACAACTGAAGCACCCCAGGAACCTCCATCGCTTGGGGATAGTTGGGACACAGAAGCTGGATGTCTTCTATCATCTCTAGGCTATTAGTCAGGACTGCTGTGTCCTATTTCATGATTATCTTATGAAAACCAGCAACTCCCCATAAGCATTGCCACCGCCAGCCCGCGCAACACGTCTAAAACACCCAACAGATGGTCATTACACAAACAAGCTAATTTATCTCAAAGCCAGCAGTGGGGAACAAAGAAAAGTATTTGACTTAATTGTAGCAGCTTGACGTTGACTTGCAGCTGAGCGTTGCACCATTTTTTGACAGAATTGTACTGTTGTTTAACAACATAGCAACTGTTTAGCTGACAGAAAGTTTTCTGAAAAAAAAAAAATTGATCTCAATTAGCTACATGCTTTCGTTTTACTTAGCTCAAAATGCATGATCCCTGATAAAGATGAGCTAGTTCCTACATCGTTCAGACAACTGAAGCACCCCAGGAACCTCCATCGCTTGGGGATAGTTGGGACACAGAAGCTGGATGTCTTCTATCATCTCTAGGCTATTAGTCAGGACTGCTGTGTCCTATTTCATGATTATCTTATGAAAACCAGCAACTCCCCATAAGCATTGCCACCGCCAGCCCGCGCAACACGTCTAAAACACCCAACAGATGGTCATTACACAAACAAGCTAATTTATCTCAAAGCCAGCAGTGGGGAACAAACAAAAGTATTTTACTTAATGTAGCAGCTTGACGTTGACATGCAGCTGAGCTTTCAAACCGGCTCAAATGAAAGATGTCTTGTTTTCATTAAATCTCCAGCAGAGAAAGCTCTTGTTTGTGAAATTGAAGTCAGACGATAGCAATGATCATTTATCAAAAGCCAAACGGACTGTTTCATGATCAGAAACTATTTAAAGGCATATTGGCACTATTTCTTGCATAATGCGGTAGCTACTGCTATTCTTCTACATTCATTTATTTATAATCACAAGAGCTTAAATGTTCAAAGTTAGGATATGTGTATGTGCACGTAGCCTACCCTACTTTATGGACAGACAATAGGCTATTCTTTGTACGTGACAGACAACCTCAACCTTTATGGATCTTGGAATAATATATATATATATATATATATATTAAACTTGACTAGTAACGCAATACATTACATATTGCTCTGGGTTTTGGTAATCGTAGTCTGTGCTGCCACCGTGTGGTCATAAAACCACAGTGCAGCAGTTTAGAATAGAACTTTGTCTATGACCAATAACATATTTCCAGTGTTTGTTGAACAAATGTTGATAGGTTCATTTCACTTTTTTCCCCCTGAAAGACAAGACACTTGTGTCACAGACAGTGTTCCACTTCACATTTCATCTCATTAAATAATACGCATCTGAAAGTGAAAAAAAAAACAAATATGAATAATAATAAATATAGCTTCAAGCAGCAATTACTGGGGTTCAAGCGTTTGAAGACCTTAAGCAGTTATAGACATTTTAAGATGATTTTACCCCAAAAGACTGAAAAATCATAAATACAAACACTAATATTATTTAATGATTTGTTACTTTTGACCAATAGGTGGTGCAATTTATATTTTTATACTTTTTGTATACTTTATACTTCATGTAATTTTTGGCCAAACTGTTTGGAAAGAACAATTTTTCGTATTTCCTGAGCAGTAGGTGGCACTGTGCTGAAATTCTGCATGTGGTTCAGGCCAGGTTGTGATAAACTCCAAGTTTGGTCTGAATACCATAAACTGTTGAAGAGGTATAGCCTCATATCCACTTTGTTGAACTCTTTGTCAAATGTATTTGTTATTCAAGAAGGGTCGTCTGAAAATGGTCTAGGACGAGTTCGAAAAAGTAGGCTTTTTACATAGCATCAAATAGCCTATCTGTGGAAAATCTAACATAGATGGCGCATACCAAATGGGTTATATCGCCCTCTGAAGGGCACTTTGGAGTGAAAACAATCATGGCCGCCATATTGAAGTGTCGTTCCAAACAGAAGTGCTCTAAACTGGCCACTTCAAAGGGCCCTTCGGAATTAAGGATTTCGAAGGATACAACTGATGGACACTTTGGGCTCCCATGATCCTTTGCACAGATTCTTTGCATGATGACGGTGCCCCCATATGGGCATGGGATGATGATGCAGAAAGGCACTTCAAGAAACAGTTGTTTGGTCCCCTACACCCTGCAACCCTTTAAAGCTCTCACTCCGGAGGGTAAACCCTTTGAAGGGATTAGGGCAGGGGTGCCCAACCCTGTTCCTGGAGATCTACCTTCCTGCAGAGTTCAGCTCCAACCCTGATCAAACACAACTGAACCAACTAATTAGGATCTGAAGGAGCACATGATAATTACAGACAGGTGTATTTGATCAGGGTTGGAACTGAACTATGCAGGAAGGTAGATCTCCAGGAACAGGGTTGGGCACCCCTGGATTAGGGCATAGGGATGAGCCCTTTCGAATGGAACGCAGGGATGATATGAATATTGTGTGTATGTTTGAAGCATTGAATGATATAAGAGGCGTAAAACACTATAGTGCCACCCAGTGGCCGATTTCTTTCAAATTTCTTACAGACCTCTAAGAATATGAGTCAAACAGGCACAGTGTGTTTCATTCTGATTGGCCTCCAGGTACCCAAATTTGATTAGCCGATGGCGGCCATGTTTATCAAGATATGCCAATGCCCTCATAGATATTGGTGGCACCTTAGACAAAGACACAGCATGCCACATTTTAAGGCAATGGGACTAACAGGTGCATAGTTACAGCCATTTTCATGTTTTTTCATGTTATAGTGCCACCAAGTGGTAAATTTTTTATTATTTATTTATATATTGCTGTGACCTCAGATTGAACTCATTCATATGTGTTCTGAGTGAAAATATCTCATTCCATTCAAGAGTTGTAGCCATTTTAGTAAAAGTGGCCCCACCCACTTCGAACATTTTTGCGTCCTGTTGCGACTAACAATGGAACTTCAAATTTGTTTTGATAACTTTTGCTATTCAGACTACAGAGACTTTTCTGCACTGGTTAGGTTCCGATTGTGCAAAAAACTACTAGATCATGAAAGCATGCTTTACAAAAATTTTAAATGGAGGAAAAAGACACTTCAGTCTTACGACAAATGGGAGTTAGTTATGAGCGATTTCGTGCCTTTGATAGCTGTAGCGCCCCCTATTGGCCAAATGAGGTGAGTCTGCCAGTGTCTCCATAAATTGAGCTGTACCATCGGACCAAATTTCAAGTCTCTAGGCCTTGCAGTTTGGTCTGCCCGATCAGTTTTAGGGCAGATTAATAATAATAATAATAATAATAATAATAATGATAATAATCAGTGGTGTAGCCCTAAAGAAAAAAGTGGTTTACTATTACCCAGTCGCCCCCCAACCCCCCACCCCACCAAAAAATGTTTACTTTATATAGTAATTTAGTAATATTAATGCAGTGCACTCTAAAATTGGTTGACAGATAGTAGTCTACTGCATGACTTCCAGGTTGTTCCAGGTCTGTTGACCGCATTACAGTTCTATATATATAATTTCAAGTTGCTTTGGAATTATATTCATTGTGAAAAGTGTTTTACAGATAAATCTGAATTTAATGTTTTATTTTATGCAAGTGGGTAGAAAAAATTAACTTAATATGAAATAAATATTTCCAGATAATATTTTCTTAAATTTGCTTTGGCTTTAGCACAGTGGAAATGTAAAATACAATAATTTAATTAAAAATAATTTATATTTATAATATGATGCCTAGCATTTTTCTCACACTGCATAAGTGGGTCTTAGAAAAATATAGCTAATTTTATAATTTATGAAGGGAATTATCTCCTGCAAGAGGATTTTGCAGCGTGTAGCATGAAAAGCAAACGTTTTATACAAATAGGGCTATATGGATAACATAAATTACATATAGCCTACATAAAGCATGCAAAGAGAGCTCTCTAAAAACCTCACTCGTCTTAGCTGATCGCGATCTCACAAAGTTCCGTTATAATCAATGAATCTCTCTGTACTGCACAATTAATCTTTTATTTACATCGTTATAATAAGACGGTTCTCGAGCTTGCAGAACTGAGCACTGGACAAAAACTCCAGCGTTTTAAGCATTGAGTGGGTTCTAACTTTAATACCTCTGATTGGTCACTGCGTTCAATAAATCAACAGGTATGTATGTGATTGGCTGCATTGCTGAACGGCTGTAAAAATGGAAATGGAAACCTGTTAAGCTCTCCGGAGCGCAAACACAAATGCGCGCTAGATAGTTTGCCAAATCTGTTTATTACAGCTTCAAGTACCGTTTTTCTGCAGATATCAGCATGAACATATTTAATAATCATTTTATACAAGTTCAGTAAAGCAATAAGTGACTTAGCCTACATTTTAGACATGATATTGCTTGTTTTTGCTCAATTTTGCCAACGAAAATAGTTCCAACAAAGATCACAGCCCTGTTTTGCGTCTCTGAGCAAAGGATGGTGTTTACTTATGAATGAATCAGCTTTTTGAACGAATCGGTTGAATAAATGATTCAGTGATTCACTCATTAACACAGACAAATGCTTTGTTTCTGGATTAATCAGTCGTTTGAATGAATCGGTTGAATCTCAATGACTCACTCATTAACAGTCACTTGCTGTCACCTACTGGCGGTTTTAATTTCACATTTCGACTTTTTTATGTTTTAATAGAATTTCAAATAACAGTATTCAGCGTTTTATGTTAAAAACAAAACATTATTTATTCATCTGTGACTGCAGGTTAAATGCATCCATGTCCCCTCTGAAATAGGCCTACATTAAACTGTGTAAATACATCTAAATTCTATTTATATATATATATATATACACAAACACACACACAATAACAGCATCTTAAATCCTGTCTGAATAAATGTGCAATGGCAACAGCAACTTTTATATCGGGGTGGACAGCGGAGCATTTGATTCAACAAATGTATAGAACACAAAACTGAAGGGAGCAGCTCCAGTGGAGAAGAACAACATTGACAGTATGTCACATCTCCACCACTGTAAGTTAGATGTGTTTGTGCAGTGCAGAGCAGCTCTCTCACATTGTGAGATGTGACAGACAACTAGTTGTCCAGTCCGGTTCCGTACAAGTAGTGCAGGTTTTTTTTTGAGAATGCAGTCATGAAAATTTATGGGTGTGAGTTTGGTTAGACGTTAGAGAATGCAGTTGTCACTCCCACAATAACTGTACTTTTTGTGAACTTAACCATATTAAGGTCTCAAATACAGGACTTACAACCAGTGGTGTAGTCCTAAAGAAAAAAGTGGTTTACTATTACCCAGTAATATTACCCTATTACCCCCTCCAAAAAAGTTTCATTTATATAGTAATTTATTCATATTAATGCAGTGCACTCTAAAATTGGTTGACAGATAGTAGTCTACTGCATGACTTCCAGGTTGTTCCAGGTCTGTTGACCACATTACAGTTCTATATATAATTTCAAGTTGCTTTGGAATTGTATTCATTGTGAAAAATGTTTTACAGATAAATCTGAATTTAATGTTTTATTTTATGCAACTGGGTAGAAAAAAATAAAAAATTAACTTCATATGAAATAAATATTTCCAGATAATATTTTCTTAAATTTGCTTTGGCTTTAGCACAGTGGAAATGTAAAATACAATAATTTAATTAAAAATAATTTATATTTATAATATGATGCCTAGCATTTTTCTCACACTGCATAAGTGGGTCTTAGAAAAATATAGCTAATTTTATAATTTATGAAGGGAATTATCTCCTGCAAGAGGATTTTGCAGCGTGTAGCATGAAAAGCAAACGTTTTATACAAATAGGGCTATATGGATAACATAAATTACATATAGCCTACATAAAGCATGCAAAGAGAGCTCTCTAAAAACCTCACTCGTCTTAGCTGATCGCGATCTCACAAAGTTCCGTTATAATCAATGAATCTCTCTGTACTGCACAATTAATCTTTTATTTACATCGTTATAATAAGACGGTTCTCGAGCTTGCAGAACTGAGCACTGGACAAAAACTCCGGCGTTTTAAGCGTTGAATGGGTTCTAACTTTAACGCCTCTGATTGGTCATTGCGTTCAATAAATCAACAGGTATGTATGTGATTGGCTGCATTGCTGAACGGCTGTAAAAATGGAAATGGAAACCTGTTAAGCTCTCCGGAGCGCAAACACAAATGCGCGCTAGATAGTTTGCCAAATCTGTTTATTACAGCTTCAACTGCGGGTGCTCTTGCTTTCACTATTATCCCCTTAAAACCAGGCCGGAACTAAGGGCAGGGCCGGACTGGGACACAATTTCAGGCCGGGAAATCTCACACTCATCCAGGCCATCCTATACACCCGCAACAAATTCTGAAACCACAGACAACCCTATTATTTGTATGGCCATCACAAAGGCCTAAACCCTTGGGCTGGAGCCGTGCAAAATAATTTAAGGTTCTTGAATTGCACCTTCACTTCCATTTTCCTTTTCCTCATTTTCCCCAATATCTCTGTCCATCCCTTGCGTAGCCTATATGTGTGTTTTTTTCTTGTACCTGTCACTTCTTCACCAGCAGGTCTACTGTTATGAACAGAACAACCACCTCATTGTAATTTGTTTGCACAGAATGTTGATACTTATCTTAAAATGACTTAAAGGGGTCATATGATGTTGCTAAAAAGAACATTATTTTGTGTATTTGGTGTAATGAAATGTGTTTATGCGGTTCATTATTTTCCACATACTGTACATTATTGTTTCTCCTCTATGCCCCGCCTTTCTGAAACGCGTCGATTTTTACAAAGCTCATCGGTCTGAAAAGTGAGGTGTGCTCTGATTGGCCAGCTATAGAGTGCATTGTGATTGGCCGAATACCTCAAGCATGTGATGGCAATGTTACGCCCCTTACCATATTGTGATGCCTTGTCCCAGCCTGTGCGGGCGGGTTTGAGAACGGTGCGGCCGGCTGATTCGACGAAGGAGCGTCCGGCGGGCTTGCGGCAACCACATGTGACGACCCCGGGCTGGACTCCGCTTCGTCCACGGTGAAACCCTATCCGGCGATCCTAGTTGATGTATTTCCTCAGCGACCAGCAC